>NC_086360.1:11101792-11401792 GCF_036324505.1 Eleginops maclovinus | reverse complement strand
TGTTTTTTTGTAATGCTGGGGCTCTCTCAGTCATTTAAAGAAAGTTCAGTTGGTGTATCGTTCTGCAAACACTTCAGCGGAGCTCCTCTATTTTATGCACTGATGAAACGCTTACTTACGAGCAGGCTTTTAAGTTTTTTTTTACACATCTTTGAAAGTCAGTTCTAGTAGAAGCTGTGATGTTTTCTTTATCAAAGGAAACCGAATATATTCTGTCATTACTAGGATGAAAGAAGGCTAACAACATAAAGTACTGTCCTGCAGTTTTGAATTACCCTAACAGGAGTAAATAGTGCATTTGTTGAGAACACATTTTTCAGCTGCAGATAGAGACACATTTGGTGCTATAGTGCATATTCTGATAATGTAAGAAAGGGACAGTAGTTTGGCAGATGTGTTTTTAATAGTTTTTTGGACACAAATGTGCTCAATGGCACAGAGGAATACACTTTATCAAGCTATGATAAGACAAACAGCGCTTACATGTTTTAAAGGATCAAATCATTGGTGTTGGTTGTTTCAGGGAGGGATAAGTTGATAGTAGAACACAAATAGATCTCCAGCTATTTTAATACTCCTTTACTGTAGTTTTCCATTTCTTACTAATTGACTTACACTCACACACAATTCTTTCTCCTGCCAGTTTTATGCTCCATTCTAGCTTTTCTGGAGCAACACAGTTATACAATGGACCTCCATGAATGTAGCAGCTGTGTTAAGAAAAGTGGAACTTGCACCCAAAAAGCAGGACACAGGTGCAGAAAGAAAGAAATGTAGTTCCAAATTTGGTGACTGAAAATCAATTCCAGGTGTTTTAGTAATATCCAATAATCTTTAAGGACTTCAAAGGTTTTGTCGCCATTTTTATACAATTTGAGGAGGAAATTATATTTATGGCAGTTTTACTCTCACCAAAACCACTGATGTGTTGTGAATACACAACTATCCTGTTATTTACTGGGGTAGTAACAGTGTCAACAGAGTTTGTAGAGGGCTGTTATTGATCCATGTGTTTTTTGTCAGGTGCTGTATCTGCTTGGGGCGATGTCTCTGTCTATGGCTTTGCAGCTAGACCGTCACGGTCTGTGGAACCTGCTGGGACCCAGCCTGTTTGCTCTGGGCATCATGGCCGTGGCATGGGTAAGAACAACTCTTGTATTATCTGCATTGTAGACCAGGAGACTACAGCTAAAAGCAGATTTATTCAATAATGAGTTTATCTGCATTTAAAAACAGAAAAATTGCCATTCTAAGGTAAAAACCACTTCATGAGAATATACCAATGATAAAGGCGTTTAACAATGTCTTTCTATTTGTAACACACAGTAGGATCTTGTATAACAACATTTTAAATATAGGCTTCTTAATCTTGTATTTCCGAGTTGAAGACAGATTTTTTTCTCTCAGAAATTTCACTTCTTACAGCGTGTGGTCTACAAGGGATAAAAGAAGATTGATTTTAATACACGAAGTGTGTTTGACATTCATAGACGCTTGTTGAAACATGCAGATGAAATGTGTCAGCACTGTTCCTCTATTGTTCCTCATGCTAGTAAGTAAAAGGATTTAATCCATCATTTAAGCTTAGGGCTGGAACATGTGCATGGCTAAAAACTGTGGGTTTCTGACCAGTGAAGCTATTTTACATAGCATGGAAGGGGCTTTAAAAGTTTTGCAGCCTGTGGTCATTAGTCACGGGTTGTAGTTCCATTATAAGTCAGCTTGTACTTCCACTGACTCTTCTCCGAGTCATAATGTGCTCCCTGAACTGAAAAGATAAAAAATAATAGTCTTTCAGGCAAGGTTCTTGGAAAAAAGCCTTTAACACCAAACCTCTGACATGAGTTTGAAAACAAGGTTTGTGGCTTCCTTGGAGAAAGCTTTGCTTTGAATATAGTGTGGGAGTTGGAACACTGTGAATTATCTTTCTATGAGCTGCAGGATCATACACAAACTGTGGAAGATGAAGTAGTATTCAATTCCTACATGTAAATCCTCCAGTTTAAGGACACAATGTTACCATAGAGCTGATTCTATTTATTTTAGATTGTCAGCAGTGCTTCAGGATTCATGCAGGGCACTAGTTTATCATTCAAAAAAGTGAATGTATTAAGGAGTTTACATAAAGCAATGGGCTTCCACTATTATGATGTTTTTATTTATAAATGTGAGCATATTTGTATAGCTTGTTCAATATTTGACAAATTGAAAACATCATGTTCTGATTTATTGTTACTATCATTATCAAATAAAGGACTACATGCACAAACCATACTCTTAAGAAAAAAAGCAAAACTAAAGACTCAAACACAGAGTATTCATTTTCATATGTCGATGACCTAGACGCTGCCTAACCACAGTATTTAACAAGTATTTAAAAAATCACCTGCAAGTTATCCTACTGTTTTCCAATTTTTAAAGTTACTCTTGCTCAGGCTTTGATTACCCATCACTTCATAATTTATCAGCTGTTCAATAGTCTGCATTTCAGCACCACCTCCTCAATGCCTCAGTTTGAGTGCTGCACATTTTCTAAAAGAGCCCTTTCATTTCAACTTGTCATGTTTTTGCAAAGCCTGGCATTCTGAATGTTCCCAGACACAACCGAATTAGATCAGTCAAGTGAAGGGCACCAAGCGTCTGCTGCTCAGCTCTGCAGACGTTTCGTGAGCAGTAAGAAGGAGGGGAGAAGTTCAAATCTATCAATGCCAAGTATCCCTAACTCAAACTAAATGAGGTCCCTGAGTTTTGTACGTGAAAAGCCATCTTGGTCTTATTTTTTTGTTTTAACCAGAAAAAAAAAAGGATGCAGTTTCTAAGGGACCAAGTTTCTTGAATTGGCTGTATTCTATTTAAATAAAATGCATACATAAAGTCAATGAGAGCAATTTTCATAAACATTCATAAACAACTTACATGTCCCTTGGCAATTCCCCGATTCTTACTGGTAAAAAAATCTAATGCAAGAAATCCGTGTTTATGTACTGATGAAAATAGAGTCTGAATTTAATAATGAAGCACTCTCTAAATACTGTTTGGAAAGAAACAAATGCAATGTCTCTCTGTGCCACATGTTCAGCAAAGATTGAGCAAATGTTCCATGGTATACAAATACAGTAGAGACATCGTAAACAGTTACTGCCACAAATAAATACATTTGTAAATAACAATGTAGCAAAAGCTGTGACTGGCCAATCCCTGATGACCAATTTAAAGCATCTATCAGCTGATTATGATCCTTGTGATGTACTAGGCTGCAGCAGTAGCCATGAATGCTAATTTCAGCCAATAAATATGAGAAATCCAACCCTCTGTTCTGCCATTCAAAGTAAACTGCCTGCTGCTCCCCCACTCACATCCCATTGGTCTCAATTTTTAATGTCTGCGCCCTGTATGATCTCCCACTTCAATAACCTGTTTTGACATGAAATGTGTTCATTAAATTAAGGAAGGAGGAAGATTAAACAAGGTGGCCTTTGAGAAATTAACTTTATTGGCCTTAGTTTCCGAATAATTGTATGAAAGTAAATTGATATGCAGCTGTTGTTTCTCAGCCATTTCCTTTGAATGGACCTTAGTATTGGAGACTTTTTTACAATGTCTTAAACTGGATTATTCTTTAAGTGCTGATCAACCAAATCTCCAACAACATAGTGTTGACTGGCACTTTATATGTTCAGTTGTACTAAACATTACTTTAAACAGGACACTGTTTCTTAGAGAACACGTTTGGTATACTTTCATTTACCCGCTGTACAGTGGCTTACCTTCAGCCCAGAGAAGCATAACCCCAGTTTCAATCAATAGTGAACATACTAAACATTTTCTGGTTCTATGTGATTGTATTTTCCTGGGCAAACAAATAGATCTCAGTATTTAAAGTTTTTGGCATTGTGAAGTTATTTTCTGGGAAATACTTTTCTTGCTAAAATGTAGACCGGTGTACTTTGAAAATGAAAAAATGGAAAAGCCGTTTGATAAGCGCTGTTCAACAGAGTTTCATATTATGGTGCTAAAATTCAAACTTAAATAAAGACTCAATTCAACCAACTCCACTCCTACTTCTCTAGTAGTAATTTGATAGCTCAAATAAATTGGTTGTGAGACATTTCGACTACACTTTAGACTTGATGAATAACAGGTGTGTGTTATCCTCTCAGACGGTGCGCACCATCCGTCGGCGGCGTTGCTACCCACCCACCTGGAAGCGCTGGGTGTTCTTCCTTTTCCCAGGCACCATGATCGCCACGTCAGCCGTGGCCCTCTACGCCTTCGTGGAGACAGAGGAAAACTACTTCTACATCCACAGCATCTGGCACATGCTGATCGCAGGAAGCGTGGGCTTCCTCCTCCCGCCTCGCGCAAAGCCTGACGCCAAGGTGACCCCACTGAAGCGTAGGCGAGGCTGCGGCTATCAGCTGTGCGTTAACGAGCACGAGGAGCTGGGTCTGGTGGACCCCGCCATCATCTCCATCAACAGCATCTGCACCAGTTGATAAACTCCCCACTCCCAGCCTTTCACCTTAGAGACACTTCATTGCCTTCTTTTACTTGGGGAATTCACAGACGGAAATTAAGCCACAGAACTTGAAAAAGCAATGTAAATATTGTAATGCAGATATGACACATTGGATTTCTTTTTTTGGTTGTAATTGGTATGGTTATAACTATAAATACAACTGTAATTATTATTATCTATAGTTAAAGTTCTTCTGATGAATTCTGGGTGTACACACTGTTGTTTGTGAATATGTATTTAAAGTCGAAGCTGAAACACTGCTGCTATCTGACGGTGACTGTAAAACTGCTTCTGTTGGTTATTTATTGGTGGTCTTGTGAACAGGCCAGTTATTGTACTGTTGGGGGCACAGATCAGGGGAGAGGTGGGGGGTCATTTATCAAGGGCACGGCTTTTCTGAAATTCTTTTCAAATATATCTTTTGCACTGAGACACAAAAATGTTATTCTGTACATTTTTATAACAATATAAACTACAGTGGGCATCACAAATGTAAAACCTAGTTGTCATGTGGAATGTTAGACTGTCTTTTGCAATTGCAATGTATCGCTTTTACACGAATGTGCAGATGTGGAACAGTCCCAAAGTTCAGTTGTCTGTTGAAAGAAAAGAGGAGAGGATTATGTCAGAGACCTCAAACCAAGACCTCACTTCCCTGTTCTTTTCTGACAGGACCTGTGTGACTCCACATTCATAAACAATAAATGTTTCCTTTCTTGCCTCAGTATCACTTTTGCTTTCGAAGCTTTTAAATGTAGTGCATCTGTTGAATCTTTCACAAAGACGTTGCAATCCCTGCCCTAATGGAAACCAGTTGTATTCAGAAAGTGAGATGAGATGCTGTCAACAACATCCTTCCAGGAATAGAGTAAGAGATGAATAATTATCCTACAGAGCAGCAGTATGACGGCAACTTCAGAGCATACTGTTGATATGTAGCCTCTGTCTCTCTGTCTAATATAAAGAGCATGTATGCCTGTTTAGGCATGATCCATCAGCAGCACCTCAGTATTTATCATCCATGTGCGGATTATTTTCTATCAAATGATACGAGAAAGCTGAACATATTCATTCTTTTTTATAAACTAGGATTGGAGGTTGTATCTGGTCTTGACAACAAACTAATAAACACGTGTTAGAGTGTACAGTTATGCTAGCAAGTGAGGTTGTTCTTAAATGGGGCATAATAGTCTCATTTTCAGGTTCATACATGTATATTGGGTTTCTATTAGAACATGTTGACATGCTTTAATGTTAAAAAAACATTATTTAAGATTAGCTTTATTCACCTTCTGTCTGAAATGCTCCATTTAAGCCCCCCTCCATAAATAGCCCAATCTGACTCTGATAAGCTTGTTAAATAAGTGCCAGTTTTATTTGGTCATTAAGTATTGGTAAAATTATAAATTTGACTAGATGATGCCGATGGATGAGAGGTCAGGGGATCAAAATAATTGCAATTCAACTTCTGGGGACCATGAATGTGTTGTTGTTGTTGTTGTTGTGGAGATAGTTTAATAAAAAACAACATTTCAACTTCTGAAAAAATCGTTTTGGGAAGTATGCTTCTGTAATTTTTATACTGATCACGTTTAGGAGGAGAACACTGTTCTCATTCTGTTTGTCCAGCACAAACCTCTCAAACTATCTTCAGCCTTGGATCCTGTTTGAGTGTTAAACTAAGTTAACCATCTCCCAGTAGAGTCATGAAAGAGGTACAGTAGGCCTATCTGCTCCTCTTCTAACTCTTGTGAAGCGTTTTTTTAAATAAGAAATCTTGAAATGTACGGTCTTGTTTGTAAGGGGCTGTTCAGCAACAACATGCACAATTGGAAAAAACATTTAGAAAAATAAAAATTACAAAAAGACAAAAAAAAGACTATACAAATGTGGCAAACATACAACATACATAAAATGAGATAATATGACATACAAAACAAAAAGATTATATCATTTTTTTACTCCTTTTAGGTTTTAGGTTTTTAGGATCACCACATCTGCATTTATCGATTAAAGTTTTGCAAGAAAAACTTTTATTTAAAGGGCAAGCTAGAGGAAGAAAAAAAGACCTAACTCCTAATTTTTACCAGAACTGTCAATGCTGCAGCTAATTATCCAATAATTGTCAAAGTGTTTCTGTTGAGCTTTGACAATGTGACAGAATGAGGTCACTGGGGGCCATTTAAAGTCCGTACAAAAGGGGTCGAGTCAAGTGGTGTTTCTATAGGAAACAGGAGGAATATAATTAATACAAAGTCAAATTGCTTTAATTTACGATTTGATCTCTATTTTGTTGAATAAATGACATTATTATCCTTCATAGCCTTTTTTTATATTAAAGAACAAGGTAAACACACAACCTAAATAATAAAATGTGTATTTTCAGCTCTCTTCATCTCATCAAAAATAAAAAATAATGGTCTCTCTTTCCATTATTTGTTTTAGCAGATAATTTAAGGAACAATATTCTTATATGTGGAATTCATATTAAAAGAACAAATCAAAGTTGAAAATGAATGCCTTTAAAATGCAAAATGAAAAACAGGTCAAATCAACAATAAACTTTGTGTAGCTGTATTTCAGGGCATTTCTCCGCCACTCCACTGCCATTATATTGAATGGAAATTTGTGTAATAATAGACTTAATATTCCGAGTAGAGTGCGCACCCCTTGGCAGAAATAAAATGCCTGTGACTGTAGTTAATGAGATGAATTACACCAAAATGACAAGGTCTTAGATATTGGAATTTCAAACAGTGGGTATATCTGTACTTCCACCACACATGAAATCAAAGAAAGTACTTTTTTTGTATTCATGGATTCTTGGCTGACATCAAACACGATTATTACTCTGACACACCATAACCCACCGCACTAGAGCAATTTCAGCTTGTTTTATTTGCATGGATGTTTTTAGTTGGATGAATCCAGCTGAGTACAGAGCTATATACAGCGGGCTATAATAAAATTGGAAAAAGACATTTTTTTGCTACTTTCTCTCTTAATTTTCTCAAAAACCTATTGCAGGTTTACTTCATTCTTTAAAGAGTTCAGCCATGCTAGCACCTCTGTCAGGCTGTACTTAGGCACATAGATCAGAAAAGTGCTGCTCCTTATATGTTGGTTGCTTATATGCAGAGTCTAAATGTCACTAAGTGTGCTCTGACTTGTACATGCCTCAATCCAATCGACCAATAAAATGACTAATGAAATGGCCTGGTTAAATGGGCCAATAAAATGGCTTGATAAAATGGGCCAATTAAATGGTTAAATACAATTGGCCAATAAAATGGCTCGATCTATTGGGCCAGTCAAATGACACAATAAAATGGACCGGATAAATGATTGGATACAATATGTTGGTCAAATGGCTTAATGCAATGGGCCAATCAAAAGTGAAAACAAGGCCTAAGCCTGATAGGAATTTCTCTGGCTTAGTTTGTTTATTCTTGACCAAAGTGGATAATAAAAAGTTTCATGTGATGATGGCACTGGAGGGAATGTCAGGGGATCACCAAAGAATTTGTCTCGGAAGATCTTCCTGAGGGTGACACAAATGTGTGTACAAAATGTAATTGCAATCCATTCAATATATATTCAGTCATATCATTCAGATATTTCAGTCTGGCCGGATTGACCGACAACGCCATGATGATGGTTGAACACTGCTAGAGGCAATTGTTAGTTCAGTCAGACTCACGTGTTTCATCAATATGTTTATTAGAAGCTGTATATAGTTTGAGTCTGGCGTCTAGGCTCGGGCCACATCACTCCACATATTAACATAGAACATTGAGTGATGATTAGAAAACTAACCCCCAAGCCTAAAGGTGGAAGCTGGGGTGGAAGCTGTGTGGTGGTGGGGCAGGGGAGCATCGCCAACGTGAACGCAGCAGCAGTAGCAGTGAGGTGAACGTATTAGCAGCATGGAAGCAGTAGTAGCAGCAGCAGGTAGGCAGATCCAACAGCTTAAATAGAGCGCCAGATTCAGGAGACTATGTTTGGTTGGTTGCGAGAGTGGCGAGGGGCGTTATACGTGAATGTATCATTGGTGCTCGAGTTGACTGCCTGAATTAGCTTGCAGGTTTTGCCCCATTTCAGTCAGCCAACTCACTTGTTTCCTTAATATGTTTATTAGAAGCAGTATAGTTGCCTGAACTATATGTGTGTGTTAACCTCTCAGACGGTGCGCACCATCCATCGGAGGCATTGCTACCCACCCACCTGGAAGCGCTGGGTGTGCCCCGTTTCCTGGGCACCATGATCGCCACGTCAGCCGTGGCCCTCTACACCTTTGTGGAGACAGAGGAGAACTACTTCTACATCCACAGCATCTGCGACCTGCTGATCGCAGGGAGCGTGGGCTTCCTCCTCCCGCCCTCCTCGCTCTCGCGCTGAGCCCACCTGAAATAGGCCTGGCTGCGCCACTGATGTTTATTAGAAGCAGTATATAGTTACTTGAACTAGCTCGCAGGCTTTAGCCCCATCTGTTATCAGGTTCTTGTAATTCACATAATCCTTTATGGGCAACACTTTGCTTCTTCTGAACACATTCAATACATGTATAACATGTACATGTCTATATTATAGCCTTACAGCATAGTAATGAATATTAAAGGTCCACTGTTATGCAAAATGCACTTTTTGCTGTCGTTTATACATACATATGTGTCCCCGGTGTGTAAGGAGACTCACAAAGTGTCAGAAAATACAACCCCCTCTCTTTTCCTCCTTACCCACGGGGGTACAAACGAGCTGATCCAGATTTTCTGCCGATATGACGTCATATCGGAAATGTGGGCTGGCTTTACATTGAACTCCTGACAACGTCACACCCACGTGCCACATTCCAACCTGTCGTCCGCAATATACAGTCAGGAGCTGAATCCCCTCCGCAGTATCTCGGTGTCTCTGTGCGGGATGTCTGCAGGAGGGACTTAGAGCTGTTGTATATATAATACATATAATGTCACTGTTGTAGTGGTAAACACTGAGAAGTGTTTCAGAAATAATGCTTGATGTGGTTTTGAACATTATATGGCGTTTAATCACGGCAGCGTTAAGCTGAGTTTCTCCGTTAGAAACTTCTCTCTTCAGACAGAGAGCTGCGCTGCAAAGGGCTCAGCAGAATCAGCACTTTCGAAAATGGGGCTGAAACAGAGGCATAGTGGACATGCTAAAATCAATGATCTGTTTGGTATTTTGAGCATTTTTATATATTTGAGACCTATAATATATGCCATAAAAAAGCCTAATATTAGACCTTTAAGGCTAAGACATTCTTCAATTAAACAGCAGAAAGGTGGGAAATGGATATGTTGTCAAAAACTGGTTTCCTAGCAAATTCATAACATATTTAGCTTATTATGGTTCAAGAGCAATCTACTGTTATAAGCTGAATTGAATTTGAGTTGAAAATAAATCCCCTGTAGATAATTGCGTACATCTAATCTTATCTTTTACGTTTTTCTCATCTTAAAAGTTAAGAGACTGTGAGTTTAAAATCCTTCACAATATGCTTAAAGTTCAGACGCTGTCTGAAAGACAGATATCTATTGAATGCTGAAGAGGAAGCACTTTTCAAAATTGATGCATCTTTCTCTATACATTAATTAAATGCCTCGGCCAGAAAACGACCTCCAAATGTACACCATATAGAATGTATTTTCTCTTCAGTGTCAACACAACTGCATCACAATCATCCTAGATCAAAACATGTATCATGAAAAAGCAGTTTGTGCCACACTTGTATCCAAGGTCGACACACAAAGAAGACTCATTTGGTCTAAGGGGCTAAAGATCTTTGATGGAGGGTCATCTTTCAGCCTCTTTTCATATAAGAGTGTTTGAATCAGAAGAAAAACTCAATGGTGCATTCACCATGAAGTGTCTTTTGCCCACCATTAAACATGTTGGTCAATCTGTAATGGTTTGCACTTCCATCTGGTGAGAGTTGTCTGGCTCAATGTTTGTTTTGCACCACTGCATAGCAACCAGGAAATATGAGGTCTTTTTATAGGACCAGATGTACACTAGGATGCAAAAACCAGTCCATAAGAATGATATAACAGATGTTAGCTTGGGTCCAGATAATCACTAATGTCTATGATGTGCTAATGTTTTCACAGGAAATAAATACATAATTTACAATGTTTATTGACAAAGCAAAGCTTGTCATACTGTGATTAAGCACATCCATTAGGGGGCAAAGCATGGCCTTTTCCTGCATCTTCTCTATCATGCTATCACTCACCTAAATTGTGCTTGAAACAGTCAGACACTCTGAATGAAGTTGTGATTTTAATATAAAATGAGAGTGAAATTCAAGATGGGATATGAGACACACATCTTAATGTTACAGCTACTGTAGCTCTTTTAGTTAGAAGAGGCAGAGAAACTCTTCTTTTCACTGCAACAGAAAACAGTTCAGAGACTAAGGGGAAAGTGGAGACTCCTGAGTTTTATCCCAGATACTGAACTCGGGGCAGCAGGTTAAATACTGTGTGGGGAACAAGCCAGGCAACGATTAAAGTTAGAACTGAAGAAAGAAGGAAGTATATTGCACATTTTCTAATGGGTGAGGGTGTAATATAAAACCATAGGAACCACATACATACATTTCATTAGAGCATTGTTAAACCACTCTGCTGTTTAGTTATCACTTATGACATCCAGTTCCCACTGTACAGCCACTACCTGCTGGTCTGAGCACACACTTGCTCTCAGTGTTCAGCCTATCAATCTCATGTTAGTGTCATTTCATAGCCCTCCCTATGCTGCTGTATTAAATTATATTATGTTATGTAGCTGCAGGTGATTCTTTAATGTGCAATTTTTTGCTTTAGACAGATCTACTAATAAAAACGAGCATTTCTCTAGTAATCTGTTTTTTTTACAGATTAGGGAAACTAGGCTGCGAGGTGACATCATTTTAATGGTTGCAATCATGTTATTATCCCCTCTTACAGGATTATCCTCTTCTGGCACACTGAATATGGCAATCAAAGAATCTGGTTCTTTCACCCACCCAAAAAACATCTGACAGAAATAGTTATCTAGTATTTAGATCATTCAGGGCATAACCAGGCATATGTGAAAGATTAGCAGGGAGCTGCCTACAACAGTGACAAATACAGACTATACAATGTGTTGGAGTTATACATTGGAATAATTAATACCATGTAGTAGCTATGGAGGGTTTTATACAATCCTGTATAGAGGGGCATGGTAGGGTGAGGAAGCAGGCCAGATCTAAATAGCTTCACATCTCTGATTCGGCTGCACGCTCTGCTCCTTCTCCAAATTCCTGTCAGCACATACCAAACCCAAACACATCAAGCAGACAGGCTGGCAGTCTGATGGGACCAGAAAGGTCATGCTACATTTCAGATGCCTTGTAGAGAGGGATCGGCCGGATGTTGAAGCTTGGAGATTTATTGAAGTCTGTCCTGGGTATATACCGGTTACTCGACACAGACATCTGTCATACAGGACTAAATGATGGCTGGCTTTTGAAACTGTGAAAAACCTCGGGTAGAAGAGTGCTAATGATGTTTGCCGTTTAAGATGTAATCATTTTTGGGGGCTTCAGAATGAAGGGTGCTTGTCCTTGTAGTTTAGTCTCAAATGTGAGTGCTGCTGGTCAGAGGCAAAGGGGCTTTAATTATAACTCCTCAATGTCAGCACTCTGTTGTTAATGGTGAGATGCAGACTTGCTCAATGTGTTTTAAAGTCTTTCCAAATTTCATGCAAGTTAACAAAAGAAAATCACTCAAAGCCTTCCTAAAGTCAGTATCCATGATTTTCTATCAGTGTAAAATGTCATGTTTTCTAAAACTGACTTAAATTTGAAAGGACTTGTTCATACAGTAGTGAAGAACTTAAAGAGAATTAACAGCTGAATCTGCAGCTTACCACCAGGTTATTGGACATTTTTGCTTGACTTTCACAGTTCACATATCGCCTCAGCAGGCAGCTATACCAAACAAAACTCGAACAACTAAGTGGTGAAACAAAGTGGAGAAGTTAGCAGCTTAAGAGCCAAATATTTCTCTCAGACAAAAAACAGAGTTAAAATAGAGAGAATATTGGACTTACATTTGCATATTGGCAAGAAACTTGATTCTAACGGAATATTAAAGTTGCTCTTTAACTGGTAGATGTATAAATAAGTTTGCCAGATCCACCCCAAAGATCATGAATTTGTTTCCACGGGATAATGATCCCAGAAATCAAGTATTTTCTTGAGAGAGAGAAATACCTCAATCACCATTTAAGTCCTGCATTTAAATTTGGTACTTATAATATATGTTGCTTCTGTTACCCACAGATGAATTAGTATCAGCTTTTCCTCAAAGTATCAAAAGTCATGAGGTAGCAGAATGACCTCTGTATGTCTGATTTTATTTGTAGCATCCGCAAAAGCAAGTAGAAATGCCCTTTTTTTCCCCTTGTATTTTTTCTTGGTTTTTGAAAAGACTTCAAATCTAAAATGAAATCTTATTGAGGTTTTGGTAGAGAGTGCAATTTAATCTATTCTTGATTTGTGAATCAAGCCCATATGATGTGATTAAAAGCGCCAGGAAACTCTATTCACTCTATACAGTACTCTAACTCAAAGATCGTGTATAACATGTGTCCAAAATGTATAAAAGCTGCTCTCGCCTGTGCTGCAGCATGCTCGTGTACAGTAAGATAAAATTCACCACCCTGCTTTCATTAAAACATTTTAAAAGTATGTTGTTGTTCGTAGATGTGTATCGTAGATTTCCCAAAAGTTTTTCCACTTTATAACTGCGGGTGAGCCAATAGCATTTTCCCCGGGTCTGTGATAGTTATTTTATACCATGAGAAACATCTAGCCTCCCTGTTGCTTTCAGGGGCTTATGCATTATGCTAAATAGTCAAAACTATCAGCACACCACATGAAGACTTGTGCCAGCTGCTTAGTGTTATGGAATTATGATAATCACTTTTAAATTATGGGATACATTTTGGCTAAATTTGTTAACAAACTAACCTGCTGAGGTTGTCATTAGGCAGCCATAGTACTTGAAGTTTGCGGCTATCATTAACCTCTTCATGTGTCATTATATATCATTATTACTTTTCTCATCTATTGAAGCTGTTTAATTTCTTCGTCATTTCTTCTACATTCAAATCTAATAAAGTTATTGTGTAGCTGCCAGGTTTCGTTATTAATTTGCCTGGTGGGGGCATTGCCTGTTACAGAAGTCATAAGCCCCCCTGAATATTGAAGTTGAAATGACAGCAGGCTTTTTTCCGTTGTTAATCATTCACTGCCTTCTTTTGGACAACAAGGTCTGATGCAACGGGTGCTGTGATCTGTTCCAAGGGTGTCTTTTCAGCCTCATATCTTAGTTGCACAACACAATTTCTATTATATATTTTTTTCTCTGATGAATTTGGTGAGATTGAATTACCCATTTCAACACCATACCGTCAAAACTGTTGCTCCCATCGGATGAATCCAATTAACTATCGTTATCTTCTTCCTTTAATGCTATACCATTAGGGCAAATACTTGATATATCCAGTAACATCCCAACAAGTGAATGGGTTGGCACAAGACATTCATTGTCTACCCCAGGAATCTTAGTGCCACCGTGGTTTCAGCCAAATATCTTGATGGATTGGCATGATATCATGTAAAGACAATTATTTCCCCTCCTCAGGATGATTTCACTTTTGCCATCTTCTTAGTTTTTTCACCATCATTTGTCCATTGCTTTGTAACTTAAAACTTGTAAGTATGCTAACCCACAAAACCAGAATGGTAACAAGGTAAACATTATACAAGTATAATTTGTGTGTTTCTGTTAAAGTGAGCATGTTCTCGTTAGCATTTAGTTCAAAACAATGTTGTTTTAGAGTTGCTGTCAGGATCACTAGAATTGATCGATGGCTGATTTGTTGGTATTTATAGCTTAGCATGTTTTTTTTAGCCACATCATTACCACATGACACAGTACCTTTGACTTTGACCAACATAAAACCATAGTGTTGCAGAAACAACAACAAAAACACATCATTCAAATTTTATTAGATCTGATCAGTTATGTAATAATGGATTCTCTATTTATTGTAGGGTTCCTTTGTAGAGGTTTTCCTTGTGCACTTAAAGGGTCTAAGGACAGAGGGTGTCACATGCGGTACAGTCGTTAGAGACCACGAGACAAATGTGTAATTTGTGATATTATACATTGAGATGCCAGTTATTAAACTCTTCTTTGTTTTGTCTCATTGTTCTTCTTTCAGTCATATATAAAGGTCTGAAATATCATTACTGGAATGTTTGTAATATTATATAATCAACTGCAGAATGTTTGTCTATGATGTTCTGTAAATTCTAAAATGTACCATCTAAAAATGTCGACTCTTTCATTATGATGTAAAATAGATGCATGGGGGGATTTGAGTAACAGTTCTGTATGTCTGCTGTGCGTCTGTATGTTGCTGTTGCCACAATGCTACAAGCTACCATACCTTAACAAGCTCCACAACCAGCAAGCTGTTCCACTCCTGTGGAGAGCGACACATCCTGATTGGCTCATTCCTTGCTATAAGCCCACAATCTTCCCAATTAGGGGCAAAGACTTTTGCTTTGGGAGGTGAGGGACAGGGAGCCCAGCAAGTTGGGTCAATCACTCGGGCGAGTCAGGCCATCTATGAACAGCTTCTTGTCTTTTTCCATGGATAGGATGGTATGTTGTTACAGTGGAAATGCACAGTGTTTTGAAAAGCAATTTCCTTCTCAGTTTTTGACAGTTAGAGATGTGCTTCTACAGTATCTTGGAAATAATGGGACTTATACTCACATGTTTACAAAATAAATATATAAAAATGTGGTCCGTTTCACATTATCAACCTACGCAGGTCTTGATCTTCTTGATGACCTTGAATTGGCTCTAAGTGATGTTCGGGATGTTTTGTGGCAGAGACATTTCCTCTCAGGGTAACGTCTGGTGAGGATGAGCAGAAATGGTGTTGGAAAACAGCCAGAAACAACAAAAAACAGGAAGTCAAGTGGGAGAAATGGAGACAAAACA
Organism: Eleginops maclovinus; assembly: GCF_036324505.1. NCBI lineage: Eukaryota > Metazoa > Chordata > Actinopteri > Perciformes > Eleginopidae > Eleginops > Eleginops maclovinus. The sequence continues at coordinate 11,386,204 of NC_086360.1, read as the reverse complement.
TGCTTATTAACAGCTCATGGAGATGATGCTGGGAGTACTCACACGACACTGTTTATAAACTTGAGGTGAGAGCCGTTTCTAACTTTTACAGGTTTGCGCCAACATGCTCCACTCCTTCTTTTGTTACAAACCTAAAACCTGCTTCTATTAATATAGTCTGATACCCCTTACAGCATTAACTGTTAACCACAGCTTTCCCAGACAATACAATGAAGTTTTTATATTGGAATAATGGTTGAGGTTTGGTTACGTTTTAGGCACAAACAAAACTCATCATGGCATTTAAACAAGAACTTAGTATTAAGGTAAAGGGACCATATAGACCATGGTAACAATATTATTGACTTAGTTGAGAGATAGGACGCGAAAATGTCCATTATTTAAAGAAACCAACATTGAGAGTATTTGAACATTTAACTGATCGCAGTTTTCTATGGCAAAGTTGGCAACAATTCACAATAACAAGAATGAATTACATAATTTTGTATAGCAGGAAATGTTTCAGTCTTATGCCTACAATATAACCTTGAGATATATCTTATCATTTTCATTTAATTTCAGTCTAATGAACATCACAGCATGCATAGATCCTACAGTGAGTGATTTCTTGAACACCTGCTAAAGAGACGGGTTGAATTATTATGTGCAATAGGGAGACATTAAAAGTGTATTTATTGATGATGAGGCAGAAGTACTCCTCACTGTGCCAGACAGAAAGGGGGTGTGATGGAGTCTTTGGGGGGAAGTGATTTAAAAGCATACGTTATTCTATCAGCATTTTTAAACTGGAAAACTAATCGTATCTTTGTCTTGTTGTTAAGCTGATAAGAGCCATATTTGATCCAACTTTTAAAACAGTTCTGTATCCTGTTCAACCAACATCACAGCAATAAAAAAAGGAATTTTGCATTTATAAATATATTTTACTCAAGGCTTGAAATGTGCTTTGACAAGATCTGTTAAAAAATGTGGATGTGTTAGAAAATGTGTCTTCCAGTTTAGAGGGTGTGAACCACAAATACACTCCCTGGATGCATGGTAAGAGAGAGTCAGGTAATATTTTAGTGTTTCACTCTGATTTACTTTGTGCTGATGCACACATCAGCTTTATGTAAAAACTGCCTTTTTCCTCCCACTCACAAAGTGAGACTTTGAGAAGGTTCATATGCATATTCGTCAAAATAACCACTGTCATGAACCAGCATGCACATTATATCCCAACCAGTACATCACAGCATGTAGACGGTCTTTTAGCCCAGATTTCCTTATTTTTCAAAGGAAGAAAAAGAGCACTTAGAATAGATAGATGCATCTGCAGAGGTAATAAACGCTGTTTCACCCCAGAGATGCATCCTTAGTTCACTTCTATATTCACATTTCACTCGTGACTGCATTGCAAAATATTATCAGGACTGCATCATTAAATTAGTGAGCAGCAACATTGATAAAGCACATTTTAATAATGATGAGTCTTCTTCATAGAGAGGAGTTACAAGGGTGTGATGTGAAAATAAAGTTGATTTTAATTCCATCAAGGTGAAGGAAATCATGACTGACTCAAAGGCAAACAGCAGAAAGAGCATTGTTAGTGTCAATGGTGTCTGATTAAATAAAGCATTTTGCTTTACGCTAAAAGTCCTCAAATGTCTTTACTGTCCTATAGTGTAGTGAGAAAACTGCAGTGATGTGGGTGTTGGTGGTGGTGGGGGGTGTTATAGGCAAGGCCATAAAAACAGCAAATTAAACAGCTCTGGCACACAGATGCCATCTGTGGGTGTCGTTTAGGTGCCTTGATGAGGACTAAGTCACAGATGCAAAATCAACAGGGCGACAGGCTGATGACTCCACTCTCATCCGGCGGATGCTATCACTGGAAGTGCTACTCAGACAGATATGCAAAGTGTTTTGTGTCAACAGTAAACTCTCACAATGTGTCGCACAACTTTACTATTCAACTAGGCAGTCAAAGTATTTACTACATTTGCTTGGTCAAGCGCTTATCCTGTTACTGCTCTATCTTTCCTCTTATGTGTCTTGTCCACTTTCTTGTGTTTAGAACTGAGGATCAATTTATCTTCTTTTTTTTTCAAAAGCAAATTAAATTAAATTATGTCAATGAGCTGCTTGTCTATCTTTTTAATGTTAAATGGAATGTATTAGAATCAGTCAGTTGTAATTCACTAGATATCTTAATTGATTCACTGTCTATAACACAGCACCCATAAAATACTGTGATATGGAAGACACAATACATGTCTTCATAATTAACTTGATATTCAAATATACACTTACAAACAAGAAGTTAAAAAGTCATCACTAAGCTCATTAGGGATCACTTTTGCTGAGCGAATGAATCCTCAGTGCTGTTTGAAGCCGGTTTTTAATGCGGTTCTTGCCTCAGGTGCCGGGTTGATTGTAAAACTTGAGCCACGGTCAGCCTCTTTCATGTAATACTCCATGCTGTCAGTTCTTCTACTGAGGAGATAGTCTCCTCTGCCCCTGCAAACCTGCACAGAATAAGTAGCTACAGATAATGGACAAATCTTTAAATGAGTACCAGTTTACAACACTGGGTATGTGCGATAGGGAAACATGATCAGTAATGTCAAAGCCTGTGCTTGTCCCGCAGAGCATTACATTGATGGGACTACTCACAAACCTGCTGCTCACAGTGTTATTGATGCACTGGAACTCTCATTTGTTGCATAACCTCATCAGACCCATTTTTTTTCACAGAGGTTTTCCACATTAGAAGCAAGAATACATTGCTGTTATGAAAATGTAATACTGCATACTTCACTCAGATCTGCACGAAATAAGAGTGATTGAGTCAAATCAAGCTATTGTGGCCCTTCAGCCTGTCATATACAAATTGCCAAAAGCCAATCATCTTTCTCAGGGAAACATTTTTTAAATTACTATTTCAAAATGAACAATCATTTTACACGTACATAATAATTTGAGGATTGACAAGTTAAAAGGCAGACAGGAAAAGAACAGGAGGTTCTCCTAATGGCAGCATAATTACATATATTTACATCCAGTATGGCAGACTACCCAATCCTTAAGAGCCTACCGTCCATTTGAAGCATAACATATATAATAATAATCATACATCAGCTTATTGTGCTTGGAGAGAGATATAAGCTGCAGCAAGTTCTTTTATTTATGTTAGACAGTGAAATGATGCTGGACTTATCATTTTTAGATTCTACTAACGTTATTTAAGATCTGTCTATCAATTACATGAACTGTAAATCTTCTCTAACATCATGACATCCCAATCAGAGGTTTGGTCATGACTGTTGGTTTGCAAACACTCATGCATTTTCAAATTCAATCTAAAACACACTGAACGGAATTTGCCAAAAGCCAATCATCTTCCACAGCTCAAAGCCTGAATTGAGCAGTTCCATAAATATACAACATTTCTGATATTTGTTACACTTTTGAAAATCTTGAGGGGATAAACGTAGTCACATATACTTGTGGATAGTACAGGACCTGCTTTCTCTAAGCACAATTGACTTTTTAAACCATCTTGAGGGGAAAGAAGTGTGTTTACGAGTGGGAGTGATGGGACTTTCTAGGTCAAGGAAAGCGAATCCCAGGAAAGCTGTTACTTAGAGCAACACGATTTGCCTATCTTGAGTTGCCATAGCCATAACACATTGTCACTCTGCAAGGCTGAACTATTTATAGGCTTTTGTTTGCATATACACAGCAAAGTACCACAAAAACTAATCATGCTCCAGTCATAAACAGGGCATTGACCTTGTTGCTGTTCAATTTTGGAGGTGGCACATCTTAAATTGTTGAGTGGCAGCATTTAAAAATAGTTGACACAGTGGCTCAGCTGTTAGTTTACATATTTTGCCGCATTTGTGGGGATATCTTTGGATGTTGTCCAAAAACCATGCAGGTAATTTGGATGGGTAACATTAGTTTGTCCATTAATGGGATTGCGAGGGTGACAGTAAGTCTGTGTTAGCCTTGTTATTACTACCTGCCTGGTCCATGTTGGGAGATACTTCACACTTATCTAACACAATAAACACATTGCTGTCTGGAAAAGTTTACCACAGTCACACCAATTGTAGCAGCTAAATACCTTCACAGCAATTCTACATTTTGTCAGACGGATTTAGTTTATCGTTATGAAATGCCAAAATGTCTGCATGATTTTATAGTGATGTATTCATCTTAAGACTAAGAGATTTAGATGTTTCATTTAAGCAAAATAAAATGTACAAGAAAACAAAGTTTAGTTAGTGGCGATTAAAGTGTTACCGTGAATTAACTCAAATATTCAGTAGGGGGCCACTCCAGTGTGCAAAGGAGAAGTCCAACTGTTTAGAAGTCTATGAGAAAATGAACCTACTTCTCACTTTAACCACCGGTATAACCGTAAAAGTTGGCCCATTTTAAGCTGTCAAATCAGTTTGAGTTCTCTGGAGTGCCAGCAACTGATCACACAGCACTTAACAAGTGCTTTTCCAATGCTCTGTTGTAAACTTGAATGGACAGCCCGTAACCTTATGCTCCATTGGATTGTGTGAGTGCCTGTGCTAGGCATTACGCTAAATTACCTCTGTTTCACTCCAAAACACTGCAATAGTGTTTTAGGACCTCTGTCCGCCAAAGGTCAGCATCTGTCTAAGACATAAGCTGTTGAATTAGAAATATGCCAGTCTTACTCTCTAGACTGCTTGTGGTGGCAGTCCCATTTGGTACATTAGCCAAAGCGCAGGGACAGAGCTTGTTCCTCAAAAGCAGATGAGTTTCTAATAGCATTTTGTCCTCATACATCAGGGGCTTTTTCGTGGACAAAGACTCTGACCTTGTCTCAAGTCAGTGGAACGTTGACAGTTAAAGAGAATTTATAGGTGGAAAGTTTAAGTTGTCTCCATCAGGTAGAACAGGAAGAACTGTAATTTGTCTTGCTCTGTGTCTGATATTAAAGGGAAAATGGCATTGTCTTTAGAGCAGTGCACTCCAAAGGCCCTAAAAAGAAAATGAAAACTCTAAATGATAAAAATGTAGGCCCACATTTTCTATCTATTGAAGTAATGATGATATGTGACTGGCTCCAGGAGAAGGCTGTTGCAGAGGGTAGAAGAGAAGGTGAGACTCAAGGGTGGTTTGGAGGCAGGAGGTTGTAGAGTGCAGTAGAAAAAAATGCAATTTCCCAACAGGTGATTTTGACATCGAGAGAATAAAAAGGATATCTAGCACTGTTTCTGCGCCACAAATGCTGGTGAGTGCTTGCAAAGTGGATAAAAGGAGTCAAACATAGAGCAGATACAGAGCACTATTGTTAGAAGAATGATGAGTTTTTAGATTTTAAATGTTTTTCTCAAATGAAAGGAGAAATTCAGCAATCTAGCATTGCTCTTCTCTACAATTGACACTCGATGGACAGTTAAGAGAAAAAAACATAGGCTAAAATGAATTGATGCTGAAGAACCATACCACTACCAACCTATTGTAAACTGGAAAACTTTTAGTTTAGAATTACAAAACTGCTCATGTTGTCATCCGACCAAGACTTTCAAACTGACTAAAAAGGGACTGGCAGAGCAACATTGCATAAAGGTGTTCTTTGATCTGGAGCAGCTGTCCAACTCCTTATCAGACAATGGTGTGACACGAGCGGAAAAGCTCTGAGGTAACCTTTGTTATTCTGCTAGAAGTTTTGTAGCCCACGGGGAGAGGATTCCCCGACTGTTTAATCAGCCATATTAATCATACATTATTTATTACAATTACAAGAGCTGCTCTGTGTGCAGCAGTAGCCTTATCCCTCGAAGGCAACAGCATGAAAAAGAGAGTGTGAATAGATTAAACTGAGCCTTTGGCAATTCTCAAAGAACAAAATGTATCGTACAGGACCAAGTGATAAGACATCTTTCTATCAGTCCTACACCATGTCAGACTAGAGGCAAAAAGGATGACACACACGTTATTGGTGTGTGGTGTATCACACAAATGTCAGAAGAGCCCTGCCCTGCACTGCTGTGTCTGGACTTTAAGGCACCGGGTTGAAGCAATAAAGTTGATAATATCCAACATACACCATTAAGGCACAATGGGGGAATGCAGTGATTAACACGGTGAAACTAGTGGACATGCCTCTGATGTTGCATCACACTTGGTTCACTACCATTATTTTTGAGACTTGCTTTGCCAAACACAAAGAATAGCATGAGAGCATGCCATTACAGGTGTTCCTGCAGGCCATCCATCATCGTGGCACGGCAGTGCCGAGGTACGCCTAGGTGAGCCTGATTAAAGCCAAGGATTCCTCTCTTCCCACTCCGAAAAGAAATGAGAGGGGAGGGAGGACTCAAGCCCCTGCTCCATCCATCTCCCTGCTGCTTTATTCATGTGCTATCTGGTTCACTGGCTTTTGCTTCGTGTTCCCTCTCCATTACTTGAATTCTACAGCAGGTGCTGGTGAATTGTGCATGTGTCATTATATGTTTCACAGCACCTAACTCAAACTGCTTTTCTTGTGTGTGCTTTGAAATATTATTGGCAATGTATTAGAAAATGTGACCTATCAAAAAAAACAAACAAGTAATAATAAGTGAGAGGTAATTAAAGGTCATAAAAGGTAAGATTTATTAAACATAAAACATATTAAATAAAAAATCTGTGGTGCAGAATCTCTTAAAATATGTTTTAATGATGCCTCTAAGGCTTAAAGTATTACATAGTAATAAAGGAGTGGGTTTTTATTAACTGTACTGTTGATGTTAACATATTGATGAATCTGATTTTATGTAAAGCTAAATAAATGAAGTTAATAATTATTAGAGTTAGTATATAATAAACATACAATAGCACAAAGGTCTTCATGAAAACAAGTCTTTCTAATTTTTCAGTGTGAATACTGACTCATCTTTAGTCCTAAAATACTTTGGATAATGTTTTAAATACATGTCTATTAAGTTACTTTCATCAAATCTATCACTATCTATCACTGTTACTAAAATGCAAGATTGAGCCCAAAGGGAAACCCTTTGCATTGGCAGTATGACTGTTAAGTTGTTGTGTCTGGCGACATTCCCAGGAAAAATTATTCTGCGATCTCTGGGAAGTGAGATCCTGCAACACAACTGCAACTACAGCTTAGTGCAAATAGGTGCCGTAAAAGAAAGTAAACGGAGATCTTTGTGAGTGCAACACAACATTTGACATAAGATCATCCTGTGTGCCAGATGCTGAGGACAAATAAAGGCTTCAAATTGTGACCCACATATTTAAAAGGTTTAATTTGTGCCCAAGAACTAGATTTAACCATGCTTGAAAAGAAAACAGTAAAAGTCTAAATACAGTTAATCCTTGGGTAGATGCCTCTTTTGAAATTGTGTGATTTTGTCTGCTTTTACCAATTAAGATCTGAGGCAGTGCATTCAGTGCCAAGGTTGAAATAGAAGAGTAAAAAATAAAGTGTAATGTGCAAAGTAGTGTAGCCTTGGTTTTATTTAGGAAATATGAAATTACATTTTTTTTCTCCAAATGCAGAATTATAGTCATTTGAAATATTCTTTTGAAAGGGCAGGATTCATGTATATATATATATATATATATATATATATATATATATATATATATACACAGCCCCAGAAAAGAGACCACTTCAGCATTATCAGTTTCTCTTGTTTTATTTTTTACAGGTACGTCTTTGAGTTAAAAAAATGTTTTATTTTTTGTTTTTATTGTATTCTATAAACTGCTGGCAATTTTTTTCTATGTTGGAATTCAACACACACTGGAATGGGTGCCATACATGTAGAGTTAAAGATTTAAGAAAAAATTGGGAGTGTTTTTTTCCGCGGCTGTATCAGTATATATACATATATATATACTGCATATATATACTGTTTATTCAGAATATATTCATAAGGAATTATATATATACGTATCTCAACAGGCAAACCAGAATTACAATCTATAAAGGTAAGTTTTATTGCCTTATGTTATACGGCCAAGTGGGAGTGAGTAAATTAACTAGATCAGGCCTAAACCTGAACCTTGACGAACCCCACAAGGTAATAAATGCTTGAAAAAGAGGTTACTATGCTGAGGGGATAGGCTGTGGCTTTGATTTCAGGCTACAAATCTAAGGAAGCTCATTAAGGTTAATTGTTGTCAAATGGTTCATTAAGATATAATATGATTAAAATGGAACTTTCAACCTCAATCTGCTGCCAAAATAATAATAATAATTATACCAACCGATTTATCAAGATAAGTTGAATATTTTGCACCGTTTTGCTGTTACTAGAAAATCAAAATCATTTATTAAGATATAAATTAAGATATTAGGATAAGATAAACTTTATTTGATCTCAAATCTGGATGTTTAATTGTTACAGAAGCAGCATAAAAAACAAGGACTTGCACATCATTCGAAATTCAAAACAGTAGAAAATAAACGATTATATTTTGAATGTGTGTAATAGTATAAATAAAAATTAAGTGTTTGTAATGTTTTACATTTCCCTGTGAAAATAAGGGATACAAAATATGTGGTTAAATGGTGCTCAGCAAACAAAACTGGAGCTGCAACCATTACTGAAGTGACAGTTCTGTTAGGCCAGGAAACAAACTGTGTGAACCAGAGCTAAACAAAGGCCAACGTTCACCCAGTTAGCTGTCCCTGTGTATTTGTGGAGGAAGCGCCATCTCATGGTAAAACCCTGCAATCGAACAAATGGGCAAATCTGGCAATGCCCCTCTCAGAAAAAAGGGCTTTAGATTCCCAGCCCCTGGAATCCGGTTGGTGTCTGGTTGGAATCCGTTAGAGGGAGGGAGTTCTAGCAGGCTACATCTGTATGTAAGACTCTGAGCTTTCAGGGTGTTGTATGTGCTAAATGAAATAAAAAACATGTGAGATTAATACAGTTTACCTATGTGGATCACTGAGATGTTCTTATGCAGCACTCACCAAGGATCTGGGAATGATCCAAAGAAACTCATGCTGAAATGATGATTCACTTTTTTTCCTTCTTTTTTTTAAGCTTCTAATGAGCTGTTTCATCTCAATGGCTTTTCCTGCGAGTAAATAAACCTAGTGTAATGTATGATTTGAAGTCAATATGTTTCGATTTTATTTTATGTAACTATTGAGTAATGTAGTGTACAATTTCTTTGGGGGGCAATTTTTGTCTGAATTGTAAAGCCAAGGGAACAACATATTTAGTATAAGAAAAGATGTGAGTTGTCCTTGAATAAACCAATTTCATGATGGTTGTAAAAACATGCATATCAGTAAATATGAGCTCAGGCTGTTAAAGAAACTCTTATTTCCTAAGAGATGGATGCCTTCCAAACTCCATTACTATAATAAATACTTACTTACTTGCTAAAATAAAAAATAAATAAACATGTTGTCCTCTTGAAAAAATATCACAATTGAGTTTCTTGGCTTCTGTCAGGGGAGGCAAACCAAGTTTTAACAAACGTTTAATGTGATTTCTGTTTCCAGGGTGCAGTTTTTCCTATAAGTACATCAGGATGCTTTTGGCAGTAGCAGAGTACATCAAGTGTAATCCTCTAATGACAGTCAGGCTTGGCTTTGCTCACATATTACTGTGAATAGGTTGTACAGCAGATCCTGTTAGTTTCAATTTTCTTACTGCTGCTGAGCCAGCAGGATGAACTGAATGATAAGGGACCGGAATCAAGCCTAATCCCTCTATCGCCTTTCCTTTACGTCTTTTTTCCTCAAACCAACCACAACGAGTTGATCTGCCACACCACTGACTGAGGGGAGGACTTTCAGACTTCAGACAACTTTAATGTCCCCAAAGGGGCAATTTGTGGTATAGCACTGTAAACAATAACCATAAGCAGACACAATTAAAACACAGAACAGTGACAACAACAACAACAGCAACACCATGACGTCCATGATCGTGATCTGTAGCCAATAAATGTTCCTCTGGGTGTGATGTGATGTATTTTATTGTCTCTTCCTAAAATGCAAGCAGTGGGAGGAAGAAAACCCAGTACCCATTTGTTTCTATTCTGCTACTGCTTTCTTCCTTCTACTTCAGCTTCACAGAGGGTTTGGAAAAGGACGCCAAAACCTTCCCTTGGTGTATTTGACATTATGTGGCAATGCAGAGATGGCATAAGCAGCATAATCTGGACCCTCAAACCGCCTGCCAGGGATGTGACCCATGCTTATGCTTTGAAGGCATATTGTGGAGAGAAATATGACTACCATTTTAATGCTATAGCATGTAATTTATTCATATGTTTTTGTTCACGCAGACTGGCAATCCTGATTTCTCATATTTGTTGGTGCATCTTCTCTTAAAGACAAGCAATTGAATAGATAAGATTTACTTTCAAATACCAGTTTACTTTTTCACTTATTTGAGAGAGTAAATCCAGAACAAGCTCAGTGCTAGAGAACATGTTTTTTGTTTTTGTTTTAAACAAGTTATTTTTTGCTGTTTGTTGTATTTCATTTGACTGCTGACAGAGCTGTTTCATGTGCATCGACATTTGAATTTTGACTCACAGAGAGCACTTCTGTCTGAACCTGAAACTCACAGGAAGCTAAGCAGAGGAAGGCAGGTGACCCAGAAACAGACCTGCGTGCGTTTGATTTTGTGTATGAAGGTGTTGTAGAGAGGAGTGGGTTACATCAGAGGTATATCAGAAGAACCATTTCTAAATATGAGTTGAATGCATAAGGTATGAAGAGCGGATGACATAGGGTACACCACTATTCCAGACCCCATGATTATGTTTGTTATTTGTTGAGAATAATAAAACATTATTTGGAAATATACAGTACAGAAAACAAGAATAGACCTTCAAATGTAAAATTAAAAGTTAAAACAGGTTTAATGTGAATTATTTGGTAATGCATTACAATAATAGGCACAAGTGTTTTTTAAATCTGTTATCAACCCCAAGCTACCTGCTCTCACAGTCAGTCCTATCATTTGTTCTCATTCATTCTTTACAACGTAAGGTTTTACGTCTTTGTTGCATCACAGATTCAAGGCTTTGGGAAGCTTTAGTGAGACTGTTTTCATTTGGTAAACTTAAGCCGTTAAGTTTATAAATTTCATAAAGAAGACGTATAGTGCAATATTGTTTCAGGCAAAAGCTCTGACTGATGATTTTATACACTTTTCATTGAGAGAAGAAAGAATTTACCATGGAGCGATGAAATATTTATGATGCTTTTGGAACAAAGCACATCATGTATTCGCCTCTGCAATTTCCTTTGAATGTGGAGCAGAGTGAAAGAGGCAGGAGCTCTGTACTGCTCTCTCCAGAGATGCCTGTGCAGACAAATGCTGGCTATATCAAAACTTCAGTGAGGGAGGTGACAGCGTCAGCCGCTGAACTGTGGGGGAGTGCAAACTGCAGGCATAAAACAGTGTTTGAGACTGGCTAGTGTTGGATTCTGGCTCAGGGTTGTTCTTTGCAAGGTTTCTCTACTGACACCTAATGGTTATAGAGATATAAAATATCTAACATTCCTCCAAATAATTATAAAATAAATATAGACATGACACTTACATCTTATCCTCATAACACCAGGGCGCGCTGAATAATTCTTCTTTATGGGGTATTTTACTTCTTGTAACTAGTTCTCATAATAGATTATTAAATCATCAACCTTTCAACATATATTGACACTCTTAATCGGAGTCCCATTTTCTATTTTTAGAATGTGATATTAAATAAGTAATCATATTAGAACATTTGATTATTATTGGTTTTATTTTATTTTTTAAATGATGCCCAGAGTTAAATATTCAGATTACATTATTAAACATATTGTTGTTATTGTAAATTCTACTGTCATCTGCATTGTTTTAATCTATACATCAACCATTCTATGAGTGTCTGAGTTGGAACAGACCCAAAACAGAGCCAAAAAATAGAAACTGGTGGCTGACTTTCCAAGTGCTTGAAGGTTAATTATTCAAGAATTCCCTCGTCACAAGAAGAAGAGAACAGACGGATAGCAGAGTGTGATTCAGCTTCTTCCTTATTCCCTCGGAGAGTGTCAGTAGTTTAAAACCACTGTTTGAGTGTAATTGAAATGCATGCGTTGTCTGATGTCTGGCGCCTTCGAGCAAGGACCGGAAAGAAAACATAGAACAATCATAACCTCAAACCCTCTCCCTTTAAGCAGAGCAATCAGCGATATGGTTCTAATCAGCAACAAGAGTAATCTGCTCTTTATCATTTTGAAAATGCATTGTGAGTGTGAACTGTGTGTAAATTAATTGCTTCATCTTATTAAAGATATAAAAACATAGTGATGTTTTGTTGTGTAAATGTTAAGCATTTTCATTATAGAGCATCAGTAAAAAGTTTCATAATGAAGTTTCTTCAGTTGCAGAAGAAAAATAAATAAAAGCAATTAAGATCTACATAAGGAGCTGACATTTTGCGAGACATGCCTAAAAAAGGATGTATAAGAATTAAAAGGTATTACAGGTAAGCATGAAAACAACACGTATAGAGGGAGAAGTGCACCTTCACTAAATTCACATGTTGTTACGAATATTTTATAGCCTTTTATTCTGCGTTCATGTGAATTTCACAAACCCAATCCTTTCTCCTTAAAAGTCAAAACTGTAGAAAAGTATTTGCCAAATATAGAGTCAAGATTAAGGTATACCATGTGCCTAAAGAAAATGTTCCAACAAGGTAATTTGGGAACACAATACATTAATGATGATAAAAGTGAGATCATTACCACTTATCTGACAATCCCATACCAGCCTGGATCACATGGTTGGCTCACGATCAATATGAAGCAGGCTACTCTGGTGATACTGTATATAGGATGTAAAGACGGTTGTTCAGTTATGCTTTGTTCAGCTTAACATAATGTCAAAAATCAGATCCGGAGCAGCTTTTTTCAATATTTATGAACATATACATAATATGGATGTAAGAAACATACACTGCCTCAACTATGGATCCATGCCAGGAGCGGTTGCTACTAGCAACACAACGTTCAACTAGAACTACCTGCCTTTGGCAGCACAGTGGGCGTCAAGCCCTCCATTTTCTTCTGCATTAAGGAGATAATCACCGAGATGATCATATATTCAAAAGTAGTTCTGTCAGAATATAACTCACACTTACTGACAACACTGCAGGGATGAGACTCAAATGCAAATGGAAAAATCACCTGATGTTTAAGAGAAGGAAATCCTACTTACATTATATATAAAACAGAACAGAGTTAATTTGAATGGCTCATTGGATCGAGTCATTGGATTGATCAATTGGATTAAGTCATGAAGCACACAATTTAGGCTATGCATTTAACCCATTTTAGTACTTAGAAGCAGTGAGCTGCGTTCATATACAGCGGCCTTGGAGCAGTGGTGGATACCCATGTGCTCAAGGGCACTTTGGCAGTGCGAAGGAATAAACTGGCACCTCTCCAGGAATTTCAAATAATGCGAGAGACCACAAAGCGCTTTGCGTTGTTGATGTTCGATAGGATGAGTGATAACATAGAAGAAAGTGAAACTTGACAACAGCTCTGGAGAACATCCTTTACACAGGCTGTGCATTGTGGCTGTAATACAAGGGCGTACTATGGCTGCAACTTCTAAACTCTGCCCTCAAGTACAGTGCCATGTGCTCATGCTTAGCAAGTGTCGAGTGGACACAAATGACCACCCTAAATAACTTCATTGTAGAGTGTGTTAGAGAGATACAGACATGACAACAACATTGCTCAGTTAAATTAAAGAAAGAAGAGAGCCTCAAACATATGAAAGTGTCATATGCAGATTTTGTTTGAACCAAACATAACAGCAGGTGATTTCTATGATTTAAAATTGATTTTTTGTTTGAGGGAGTGTTAAACAGTTAAATAGGATGTTTTTTGTTTATTGGTTATGTCAACTGACACCAAAATCAGATCATGATATGACCCCTCACAGTAACCCTGCTGTGCAAAGGGGACTAAACCACAAGATATGAAGAAGCATACAGTTATCATAAAAAAATCCACTGCTCATGACAACTAGGGAAAGCTAAGTTATACAGGTATATATACTGCTGGATGAAAAGAACAATTTGCCTTAAACTTTATTATTATCAAAAAGTCTAGATAAAAGAATTGGAATAAAGAAAACGTAAAAATCAAGACAGTATTTCATATTATTTAAAAGTAAGTATTTATAATTTCATTAGTGGATGGATTTTGTCACCACCATGCAGGATACAACCAAATAACTTTTCAAAAGACCACAACATTTGAAAATTAAAACGTTTAACATTCAAATTATAGGTGGAAATCAGGTTAAAACAAACAACACTGCTTTAATCATCAAAATGCACGTCTGATGTTATCCTCTGCCAAACAAAGCAATGCCTACTACAGCAACATTGCATCAGAATTGCAATATCCGGGTACGTCATCAGCCCTTACCGGTATCCTGAGTGCTGACAGTATAAACTCCCATTCACTGACCAGACGTGCAAAAGTTATCTCTCAAAGTGAGGTAGGGTTTCACTTGTTATGGCTGACCAGGCTGTCGTGGAGAAAATGAGCGAGATGCAAGTGGACGAGAAAAAAAAGGTGAAGCTTCATTCTTGTGTCCAGTTAAAAGTCATGTTAGCGAGATAGCAGCTAGCTTAGCCTGTGACCAGATTCATGCTGTCAATGCAATGCGGTGCTACTATTGCGGCTAGCTTTCATGAGTTATGTTGGCTTTGCCTCAAATGTCACTCCAAATGTAACATAAGCGTAAGTTTAATTTCATTATGTTAAAGTAGATGGATTCACAATTCAGTTAAGCGAGCCTGGTCGGTGGATTTGAATTGGGACGTCACACTTAGCTCGAGAGTGTGCCTAACGCCAAACTCGATTCAAAATAACGCCTTTCAGTGTTTCTGGACACGTTAGCCAACACTTTTGAACTTGCAATTATCACCTTTGTGATATAAAAGCTATATCTTTGAAACGGGTGGCACTCCCCCTACTTTCTAATAATAACCATACTGTGCCCTACAACTTGGAGGGCTCTGTCATGTGGTGAGAACTACTTCATAAACCTTTGTGAATCACTTCGATGCTTGATCTACCTCAGGACATTTTGTGTAAGATCTTAAATCACATAGTGTTCTGTTATGAGGCTATATAACTACCAGTAAGGCAGGTCTCTTAAACATTATAGATTTGTTAACAGTGTTAATATAAATGTGCCTAATATAAGAATGGCATGTTACTATTGTAATGTAAATGATTGTGTAGGCATGCACCTGTACCGTCTGTATGTATCAGGTTTGTAATTCATGTCAATGAAGTGACGTCTAAAACAGCTTCTTTTATGCACTTTCTTCTTTATAAAGTTTACTAATATTTTCTGACAGGGGGGGGCTGAAGGCGGTAAAGATGGAGGAAAGAAAAAGGCTAAAAATGCCACTGGGCAAACTGGAGGCAGGGCTGAGGTAAGTTGCTAAATTTCTTTTCACAAAGAATGGAAAGCGTATATTAGGTATCATCATAATAATGTGTTGTTGACAGAACTGTATTGTGATATATTTATATCAGTGCATGCATTGCTCATACATCTCAAAGCAGAAAACCACTGGCTTCATGGCTGTTGAGCTTTTTGATCAGATACTTGTCAAAAGTATAGGGTTCAAACCTTCTCTTTGTTTTATGTGCAATGATGAATAAGAGCTCAAATTGAATCAATGGCATTACTTTGCTGTAGCTGAGTAAAAGCATGGATACAAGTCTAGTTTTAGGAAAGAACTTTTTTTGTGATCTTAAACAAGTAAAGCACATTAACACAGCAGGTTTGTCTTTATGATTTCCCTTTTTATGTCCTCAGACAAGCAGATAAATAAAGACAAGATATTGGCTAGTCTTAGAAAAGTCTTGACACCCAATGAAGTTATACAGTTTCAACATTTTTACTGCCCTCATTTACTCACTCCTTTGTTTTTGTTTCCCTCTAGCTGTCACCAGCTCCGGAGTACATCGATGAGCGTCTTACTTTGTACACTAAACTGAAAGCCGAGCATGAAGCTCTGATGGCTGAGAGGGCTGCGAAGGACAGCCGAGCCATCAAGGTGACTCTGCCTGATGGGAAGGTGGTGGATGCTGAATCCTGGAAGACTACACCATACCAGGTTGCCTGTGGAATCAGGTCAGTGTGATGATAGGATCCCTGTAACTTTTACTTATTATATTGAAAGCCTGCTCTCATGCAGCACAACAAAGAAGGAACATCTTAAGGGTCAGGAAGTCAATTTCCCAAGTTTAACTGTCAGTGTTATTTATAAAGCCTTTTTTACACTTTCAAAAGGCCTCATTAAAGTTAGAGAAAGTAGTTGAAGCTCTGCTGTCTGATAATCTGAGATGGCCTATACAACAGGTGCCAAGACTGTGTTAATATGGATAAAGATTACATGTTGATAACATTTATTTACTGAGTCACATGAATAGACTGCATAGTAAACACAAAGACATGCAAGCAGCTATTTCACTATTGTTATACGAGTGGATGCACATTGCTCCAACCAAACACATCATCATCATTTTTTGGGGATGCACAGTCCTGATATCCTGAATGCAATATCTCAGGCAAGCCTTAAGGTAATAATTGAAAACGTTGCACAAATGTCCATTAGGACTCGAGGACTAACTTAATTGATTTTGTTGGTCAAACGTCAAGGTCACTGTGGCCCTTCATACACATTCTTGACCTCTTGAATAAGCTTTTGTGGATGAATTGGTCTTGGTAGTATAAGTCAAAAACAATATTTATGTTTTTTACATCTACACAATTAATTGATGATATGATTTAAAATATGTTCCTGTTTTGCATTCAGTCAAGGTCTGGCTGACAACACAGTGATTGCTAAAGTGAATAACGGTGTGTGGGACCTGGACCGACCATTGGAGGAGGACTGCAGCCTTCAGTTGCTGAAGTTTGATGATGAGGAGGCTCAAGCGGTAAGTCAACCTCATCCCTGGGCTGACGCAGTGTTTATTTGTTTTTTCCTGCTGTAGTAAATTACTCTTGAACCCTTTTCTTTCAGATGCAAAGTTTGCTCCTTTTTTTTATAAACTTGTCTGTTATTACTTCAACTCAAATGTTTGGAAATGGATCATTTATGAAAATGAATTTGACAACATGCTAGAACTTAATATTAGTTTTAATTGAAGTGGTCTCTGATATCACTAACCTGGAGTCTATGTTTCATTGTAGAGTGTGTATTGCCCCCTAAAGCTTATTAATTGTATATATTTGTGGATATCAGAGGACTGGAAACAGGAGCTTACAAATGTGACCTGTTTTATTTTGTTTGGCACAACAAAAAAAAATTGATCACAAAGTCTAATAGAAATCACAGATATTGCATAACCCTACATCATTTGACTGATTCTGTTTCTTTGACAGTATGCCTCCTTATTTCCCTGGAATTAAACAATGGTTATTTAACCGTACCATTTTGCTCACTGCAGCTGGTGATTCAGTCATGTTCTTGCAATGAAGCATTGGCTCCAAATTACACAATAAAACAATGCTGAAGTCAAGTTCATGTAAAGGGTACTTCATGCAGACTGATGTGTGTTTACTGAATATAAACATGAGATACATATTCATAAACAGTCATATATTCAATCAGCAGGTCAATTTAGCAGGTTTTCCATGTTTAAACATAGTAATTATTTCCTAAAGTTAGACATTTATTATTTATTAAAAGCGGAAAACATAATTTCCTTCTTTTTCTCAGCGGAGAATCCGTTACTTACAGATCACATCATCTTGCAGAGTCTATTCAACCCCTTATTGACATGTTGTTAGGGCAGGCAAGGTTAAAGTGATGAATGAGAGGTGTACAATCGATAATAAACTTCAGAGCTCTGTGATTTACCAAGTGTCCAAGCTGCAACGACATTAAGAGGAGATGCGAGAATGTAAAATACTGCTGCAGTATTGTACTGTCAAAAAATTGGCAGAAAGTAGTCTCTTAAGAGAATTACAAGACTTGTTCCTCTATTATAATCTCCATATTCAGCTTCATTGTCTAAAAAGGAGTTGAATATTTTGTGTGAAGAAAAGGTCCAAAGTACCAAACAGATTCAAGATTCTCATTGTAACAATTTCCCAGCACAAACATCCTATTATTAATAAACAAAGGGATGTTTTGTATTGCTATTTTTGCTAATCAGGAAATATCTTGTTTTCTATTTAGGTTTACTGGCACTCCAGCGCACATATCCTGGGTGAAGCCATGGAGAAGGTGTACGGAGGCTGCCTGTGCTACGGTCCCCCCATCGAGAGCGGATTCTACTACGACATGTTCTTAGAGAGCACTCAAGAGTGAGTCAAACTGGCTTTGTTTTCAGATGTGTGTGTATAATTAGATTTGTTAATTTGTGTTATTTTGAAATGACTTCAAGGCTTAGCAACTGTCCATTGGGTTCACTGTCTGGCAAACAAAACCGGTGGATTGTAGTGCACAAAAGCTGTCAAGCCTGATTTACCTTGGGTGTGGATTTGAAATTGCATCTTCCTATTTCTGCCCTCAGGATTCTGAGAGCAAAAGCAAATATATTCAAAACAACAACAGCACTTTGAAAGTGTGTTGAGACACCTTCAGAAGAAAACACTTCTTCTCAGTAAACAACTTCTCACTTGACCTTTCCTGAAACCGAGGCGTTTCTCCCTGCTTCAGGCTGCAGGAGAGCTGTCTAATTAATTCTACAACCTCCCTAATGAAGTCATTTTATGCTAATGGAATTCTTGGAGATGATTTTTGCAAGGATATTTGACATTGCTCAAGCCCCTTAAGCCAAGGACTTTTACCTACTTGCCCATGCTTGGCTGAGGTTAGAAGTTTTTAGAGGTCAGAAAATTACATTGGTGAACAAACCATGCCTCACTGTCTGGTCTCATCCATGATACCCTTTATAAACGCTGGCTGACTCATTTTAGCTCCGTGTGCTCTTTGCATATTAATGTAGGACTAGTCGTTGATATTGGATGTAATGCTCTTGTTGTGTTTCTCTCTTGTTTTGGACAGTGGTGTTTCGAGCAATGACTTCCCTGGCCTGGAGACCTTGTGCAAGAAAATTATCAAGGAGAAGCAGCCCTTTGAGAGGCTGGAGATCAAGAAGGAAACTCTGTTGGAAATGTTCAAGGTATTTGAAAACACAAGCATGTAAAAAAAAAAACATTAAATAATTAACTGAACTCTAAAAGCTCGCCTTCTCCTCGACAGTACAACAAGTTCAAGTGCCGCATTCTCAATGAGAAGGTGACCACTCCCACCACCACAGTGTACAGGTGAGTTCAGGTCCATGCTCTCAAATGTTTTTTACTTCAAAATATAATTGTCATGATATTCTTATTTATTTTTTGACCCAAGCCATGAATGAATTGATTCTACTGAAAATGAAAGTCAAATTTCTAGGCCCCAAATCAAAGCACTGTTTTCTTCATTTTTTTTTCCTTCAACCTTTTAAAATATTAACTTACCTTCTGCCTTTCAGGTGTGGTCCATTGATTGACTTGTGTCGCGGGCCTCATGTGAGACATACAGGGAAAATCAAGGCACTTAAGATCCACAAGGTGAGGGTTTCCTTCAGACAGTCATTATGTACAGCAGGCTGGTTATTCTATGTGTATTTATTGTTCAGGAAATATTTCAAGACTGTTTGTCTGTGCCCTGAAAGTGTGCTATTAAACACATTTGTATGACGGCCGTGCAAATAAAGAAACATCTTGAGAAACGTAACACACAAAACCATCAATGCGCAGCTCTGCAACAAACTCCTACTCAACTCAAACAATTTGAACTACTTTATATTGTGTGCTAGAAATTGTTCCTTCTGTATTTGGAGCGCTTGTTCTAAATGCTGTGCCTGTGCTGTTATACGTTGTGTCTATTTGTACGCGTTTTATTTTCCTAATGTACACTGTTGAGCTCTCAGGGCCACCATACATTTGTCCCCATTTCTAGAGCAGCATTACTGATGTTGTATTCTCAAGGGATTTGGTGGACCCATAAGACTGATTGAAGCTCACATTTTCTTTTTATGGTGTGCTAGAACTCGTCTACATATTGGGAGGGTAAGGCGGACATGGAAACCCTCCAGAGGATTTATGGAATCTCCTTCCCTGACCCCAAAATGCTCAAAGACTGGGAGAAGTTTCAAGAGGAAGCCAAGAACAGAGATCACCGCAAACTGGGCCGGGTATGAAGTGAATGTGAAGAAGTCTCAAGTTTAAGTCAGTATGTTATGAAATGCAGGTAGAATAATACCTATTTAGCCAGGATTGTGTGTGTGTGATGTTACTAAGTCACGCCTTTCCAACAGACAAGATAGTCAAAGCCATTTCTGAACCGTGGGAAAATGAAGTACTCTATTATCCTACACTTTCAGAAAGTATCACTTACTGAGTGAATTTGTGAAAAGTTGGTAATGATACTGAATTGATTTTTGCATATCAATCTATAAGAAACGCTGAGAATAACGTTACAAAAAATTAACCCGTGTCCCATTTTCAGCTTTGAGTGATAAGGCAGTATTCAATTAGAGGGACTTTAGAATGTGTGGAACCGTTTTGTAACTTTTGTCTAACTTGAACGCTATTTTTATTACTATAACATGATATGGAACTTTGTGAACAGGGAATTGACAGTTCAGTGTGTGTGGGGAGCATTGTTTCTAAGTGAAACCAGTTTTGCCTGTATGGTTGCTCTTTTGATTTCCCGTCAAACTTCTGAGTCTATTTATACATCTATTTATTCAGGAGCAGGACTTGTTCTTCTTCCATGACCTGAGTCCAGGGAGCTGCTTCTTCCTTCCCAAGGGGGCCTTCATCTACAACAGCCTGATTGAGTTCATCAAAGTAAGCCAAAGCTGTCTGACCCACGGTGGATAATTGCTGAGATCTCACTGTAAACTTTAAGGCGTGAGAAAAGAAGCAGAGTACGAATCACAAAGTTTAAATTGGCAGAGAGACCTGGGGAGAAGGAAGAACACATTTGATCCTCTAGAAGGCCTATGTTAACCGCTTCACATATTTACAAGTTCAAATTGAACTATGTATTGCGTCATATTGTTCTTTAACAGAGGAATAGGAAAGGATTTGTTATGTTAAGACATAGCTTTATATATTATTGACAACATCGAAGAAAAGCTTAATTGAAGCAGTTTTGTGCTAAAGAGCCACAACATAGCTCTTTTAAAGTCTTCTTAGATTCGATTAATGCAGTCCTAAAGCAGCACACGTTGAAAGCAATTCTACTTTGATGTGGTAAAAATAGATTTCTGACTGAGGAGTAATGAGATGTGTTTATTAAACAGCTCTGCCTGTCCAAGCAACAGAACACCTACAGCATCCACAAGTATTGTAGGGTCTGCAGGGATGCAAAATAAATTGCTTTTTTAACACCGATATCAGAACTCAAGGTGCATTACCAGTAGTTTAAACATTCTCAGAGATTTGCTTTTTTTTTTTTTTTTCAGCCTTTGCTTTTCTGTTTTAAAGGATATGCACTATTCATCAGCGAACCCCAGGTGTAGAAAACCGTTTTAAACTGTAGGTGTGATGTGCACAGAGCGTTATGAAGCTGAATTGCTTGAGGTGCCAGCAACTCAGAACAGTCTTATTGGTAAAATGGTCTTTGTGAGAAAACCTTTGTTGTGTCTTTGGCAGAGTGAGTACAGGCAGAGGGGTTTCCAGCAGGTGGTGACACCCAACATCTACAACAGTAAGCTGTGGCAGACCTCCGGACACTGGCAGCACTACAGCGAGAACATGTTCTCCTTCGAGGTAGAGAAGGAGACTTTCGCCCTCAAACCAATGAACTGCCCCGGACACTGGTGAGGCCTCCTTTTCCTCACATTCAGAGGATGTTTGTACAGTTTTAATTTCAGCAAGAAACTAGAACAGATTAAAAACAATGCACACCCACTCCTGTTCCACATGGTCCACATCAGTTCTTCCTATAGTGTGAAATAGAGATTTTATTTGGTCTCTAATGAGAGTTAAGAATGTTTGTTGGAGGCGAGGTTGTTTGTTCTGCATCAGTAAATGTGTGTGCAGCCCTGAGCTCAGAGTTCTGTTGTTTAAGCTTCATAGTTTACCCAGGTTTGTTTTCAAATCAAAAGTTGCCACAGTTTTTGATGAAATAGATCCATAGTTCTGATAGGTTCATATTTCACTGCTACAATAGATTTTCTTCCAGTCCCATAGACGGATGCGCTCTTCCTTTTTTCAGTTTGTGAATGACCCAGTTCGCTTTACTGCTGAATGCTGCATTGCAGTGTGAAGAGCCAGGCTGCAGCTTTTCTTAGGCAAATCTTGTATCTCCTTTTCACTGTTCCAATCTTTGGGTTTTCCACATTTGCAGCCCCTGTGGAGATCACACTGATATGGAAATTGAGCGTGCAAACACTTTGTCAATGTGTTGGATGTCAGTTTAAACAAATATCGAATGCAGTCTTTCACAGCCGTATTGAGGCAGGAGAGCAATTTGCAGTTATTACGAAAAGTCAAGGTCGAGGTAGGCAGTTGTAATTTGTGCAGTTATCCGCAATGCCTGTTTGTCTGCAGTCTGATGTTTGATCACCGGCCGCGCTCCTGGAGAGAGTTGCCCATTCGCATGGCCGACTTCGGCGTGCTGCACAGGAACGAGCTGTCAGGAGCACTGACAGGCCTCACCCGTGTCCGCCGCTTCCAGCAGGATGATGCTCATATCTTCTGCACCATGGACCAGGTGAGGCCCGCACTCAAGCATTGACAAGTTCAGGTTCCAAGTTCACACATTTTGGAGTCTCATGGAAAGAGATGACTGATGAAACCAGTACATTTAGAGGACAATACCACACATTTTACTCTTCAACATCTGATCTGTTTTTCTTAATTCTATTAAATAATAAAACTGTTATTTTAAAAACAATTCAAGTTTAACAGAAATCTGATAAGGGTTATAGGAAACTTCCCATATTAATAGTGCTGCTAACAGTGACTCACTTTTCAACAATTTTTAAGTGTTCACAGATTTAGTGAGTGGCTGTTAGAAATGTTCAGTGACATGCCACAGTGACAGGCGAGGGGGAAACATTATATCCTGATTGTGGGTAATGTAGGTGCCAGGTTTTGACAGGGCAGAAGAATGGGGGGAATACAAAAAGATATACCACTGATCTGCTGTCAATCATGAGAGCCACAATATGAAAGGATTGCAAAGCCAAATCACTCCAGTATTCTTAAGCACTGGATTTATTTATACCACTGTCATATTTTATTGGCTGAACCATTTCGTCAATGTTACAACTTGGCCATTTAGACCAATAACAATATCATAATAGACCAATCTCATAAAGTAAATTACTTTCTATAAAAGAAAGAAACACTTCAAAGCAAGTGAAACTATTTGTAGACAAAAGGAACCAGCACACAGAGGTAAAAAAAGTGGCAGCCATCACAGTGCTTTCTGTGGCAAAGAATTTGAACCTGTTGTGAAGGCTCTCAGTAAATCAGGGTCTTGCTGGCACACACAGTTCTTCAAATAAAATCAGGCAATTTTGTGAGTCACATCCCTAGGTTAAGAGAGAGGAATCCTACTGCTACATACTCTACTGCCTGCTGTAGCAACTTGCATGTTGAAGTAGCTATCTTTTATATTTAACTCCTGATTGATTTGACACAACCTATATGCTGACAGCAAAACAAACTATTGCTGTTTTAATAAGGAAGTCGGGCACATTTTGCTTTGTTATTCTCAGAGAAACTGGGGTCTGATTCTTGTGTTTGCAAACTGCTAAAAGTTGTTTACCCCTCTGAGTTGATGTGCATCTACGAGCTCACTGTGGCTGCCAAAAATGACAGTTGCGTTGTTTTATATAAACTTTAATGCGTTTGATCACACGTAGCTTTACTGGGACTTAAAATTACTCTTAATACAAATACCTGAAATATTAAATACTGACTGATCTCCTTCCTCATATTATTCTGATTCAACACATTGCTTAATTGTTTGTCAATACCAAAACAAACCATGGTGCAATCACAACACGAGAGCTTAAACGCGTTGCTTTGCTAACATTTTGTCTTTGACCCCAGATCGAGGACGAGATCAAGGGCTGCCTGCACTTCCTGCGCACTGTGTATGACGTGTTTGGCTTCTCTTTCAAACTCAACCTCTCCACAAGACCAGAGAAGTACCTGGGAGAACCGGAGGTCTGGGAACAGGCAGAAAAGGTAATCAGAAGCTATGTTGTTCCTGTCATATGGTAATGAAAATGTGAACAGCACGCTCTCACAAAGCCTCAGTGAAGAATTATGAAGCTGATCTGTGATATTATCAAAACGGAAATGTTGGAGCCACTTCACAGACGGCATAGCTTGTGTGAACCCAGATAACATTTATATTTTAATGAATGAGATTTATTCTGCAGAGCTGATATCAGTTCTGAAGCAGAAAATGCTCCAGAGGATCTACAAGTGCCGTCACTGTCTGCCTTTGCTGTCAAATGAAATTCACCCTCTGTGGACCAGCTCCAGATTTTACATCTCGTTTGGTTAGGCTCTTCGCTTCTCTGGGATGGAGCAGGTAGTGTTTAAAACTCTTGAAGAAAGTAGTAACAAGAGGGAGTGAGTTAAACTGAGTGATAATGAGTCCTTATCCCTCTGTGCTCTCTGCACCATGAGTGTCTCTCTCGGGACAACTTCTAGTCTAACAGATGGATCTGTAAAACTAAACGACAGTTGTTTGATAAAGGTCGGCGCCACAAGATAACTATTGTTTTATCAGTAGCATCGGTATATGAAGCATGTCCTTTTTAGTCGGGCAAGCCTCTTAAAGACCGGCTCTGAAAGAATATGCCTTGAATTTTACAGCAGAGTGAGATTTTCACATTTGTTTTCCTCCTGATCTGACTGTTTAGAGCCAGTTGTGTAATGTATCCAAGTACATGTACTCAGTTATTGTACCTAAGTAAGATTTTAGAGAACTTGTACTTAACCTCATTATTTCTTATATACAGATTACTATCCTAAAGTAATTAAAAGTAGCTCCACTGTTCCAGCTGTGAGACACATTAATGCATAAAACCCCAGTAATTTAATATACATATATGATTGTAAAATAGGACATTACACACAGTAGTAAAGTATATTTTGATGCCAATACTTTTGTGCTTAAGTTAGATTTTAAATGCAGGAATGTTACTTGTAATATTTCTACTGAAGTAAAATAAGAACCTTTTCCACTGCTGTTTAGAACGTGCATCCCGAGTGTAGGTTGCCATGGTTTGCATTTCTCTCCACACCGCAAACAATGGTCTCGAAAAAGCATTATTTTTTCCGGTTGTTTGTCTATGAAATGATGACGATATTTCGGACGTGGACTTTACCTTCACTGGTCGGCGCCGGCAGTGAGTCTAGTTTATTTCTTCTACAGTTAAAAAATCTTTACAGAAGAAGATGAAGCTTTTTATGCCTCACTGTTCCCAATCATTTATCATCTCCCTCTTTATTGAGATGACATAAAAGAAAGACACACAGAAACACACACACACACACACACACACACACACACCACACACACACACACACACACACACACACTCTCTCAATTACTCAATGGGTGTAGTAAAATATGATCTAGATTAATTATGTATAGGTACTTATTGGTATTTTATAACTGCAAAATAGTTCCTTTCATTTCTGCCCCTGGTTTATAGTCAGTGGTTTAATTGGTCCGTCCTCACTTTTATTGTAACTTCATTTTCAATCACGTCTTTTCCCACTGGCAGCAGGGGAACTTGTGTTTGTTGTTTTATTAACAATCAATCCGCTGGCCGCAGTAACTATTTAAATATTGAACACCTATAAATTGCTGATGGATATTGTGCTGCTGCAGCATAATATTAATAACTACACACCCCTCAGTTAGTCACAGTCTTCAAAACAAGAATAACATAAGTACGCGCAGTAAAATATTTGGAGTAGTAAAAAAAGATAATTACAGATGACTTTACGGTTTTGAGCTTTCATTGACTTGCCAGTCCACTTCTCTCAGAGTAAAAAATGTTCTAAATTCAGCACCAGCTTTTTATGATTAATGTTTGCTTGCTCAGAAGTGGAAAATGATCTACAAGAAAGAGTGACTCTCAAACTTAGTCCAGTGAAGGAACAGAACTTGCTGCATGTTTCCCTCACCTCATTAACTCCCTCAAGCAACCATAAAATATTATTGAGACATTTCTCAGTTCAGTGATTAGTTCCAGATGAACAAAATGTCAGGTCCAAGTATACAGCATCTTCCTAACACCACTGTTTATCTGCATGTGGGTCAGCCATTGATATTGTAACTAAACAGTAATTGTTTGTTTTTCCAGCAACTGGAGAACAGCTTGAATGAATTTGGGGAGAAATGGGTTCTGAACCCCGGTGATGGAGCCTTTTATGGACCAAAGGTGAGCCGTGTGCTGCAGTAATGATATGCTTCCACTGTGAAACAGCGAGGGGGCTCCTGCTGATTGCTTGTGCCGTTTTTTTGCAGATTGACATTCAGATCAAGGATGCCATCGGCCGCTACCATCAGTGTGCCACAATTCAGCTCGACTTCCAGCTGCCGATCCGCTTCAATCTCACCTATGTCAGGTAACTCTTCTACTGCTTTATATACATTTTATATAAAATGGCAGAGGAATAGAATATTACTTTTATTCCTGCACATGCATCATAGTATTTAACATAATATAATACAATTAACATTATCAGACAAAAGATATTGGTGAATTTAGTCAGTATAATGACAGCTGGAAAAACATCTGCAGTAATAATGTGATGTGCATTTATTTATGGAGACGTATAGTTTCAAGACTCCATAGATTTGTTAATTACCCGTCTCAAGAAAACTAAGAAAACTGTTTCCTTTTCTCTCTGTGTGTGTGTGTTCCTAATTTTCTTCCATACTTTAAATAATTGTATAGCCATGATAGTGACGACAAGAAGAGACCAGTCATCATCCACAGAGCTATCCTGGGATCTGTGGAGAGGATGATCGCCATTCTGACAGAAAACTACGGAGGCAAATGGTTTGTGAACAATCATTTCAAGTGTTTATTTTGTCAAGTATGTTTAGTTTCATTGCATTTCTTCCTCTGCACTATTAATGACTTTCAGATTAACTAAAGATACATTCATTTATACAAATACTGCTTTTAATGCTAACAAGTTTAATGCGTGGCGTTCTGTTTCAGGCCGCTATGGCTCTCTCCTAACCAGGTGATGGTGGTACCTGTGGGACCGACCTGTGAGGAGTACGCTCAGAAGGTAAACACCGACCACAACTACTGCCACCCATATTCCTGCCCCAAAAACTAGGATACATTTTACATTGAATTCAAAAAGTGACTACTTAAAATTTAGAATTAAAAAAAGGACTTCCGATGGGGCAAAGACATGACCAGACAGTCGTTCATGATGTGATCAAGCTCTATTTAGCCAGATCACTGATACCGTACTCAGTAGTTGTGATTTAGTTTTTTTATAAACACACATATTGATTGTGTTATCGCCATGTTATTATTTCCTTTCATTTTCTCTTCCGAGCACATTTGACTAATCGGTTGGCTTGTTTAAAACCTGACTGTTCATGTTCATTTCGTCTTTAAGTGACGGCCACACTGACAATAATACAAGTTATAATGGCTTTGTTTTACCTTTTTTTTTGTGGAACCTGCAATTACTCTTTTGTGTTGAACAAAAAGTCCATTTGTAAAACAAGCAGCTGCACAGTCCTGATATCCATGTAATTACAAATAGCAGCAGGTCCACACAGTGTGATCATAACGGCTGCAGAAGTACAATCATCATTGCAGCCACATCGCCAACATGTACAAAATGTGGTAGACCACATTTGAAAATAACCCTTTTATCGTCTACTAAAATGATAAAACTATGATTTGGCTTTTAAAACATGCTGGTGAGGACTTAACCGTGTGTTGTCCGTAAATGTTGCAGGTGAAGCAGGAGTTCCACAGCAAAGGTTTCATGTCTGACGTGGACCTGGACCCCGGCTGCACTCTGAACAAGAAGATCAGAAATGCTCAGTTGGCGCAGTACAACTTCATCCTGGGTCAGTGCAACACTCTGTCTTTTACTCTCTGTCTCTTTATCTTTGTCGTCTCTTGCTCGCTGTCCATGTAGATATTGATTTTTATTTATTTTTTGTCTCTTTGCATGCTTGGAAAAGTGGTGGGAGAGAAGGAGAAGACGAGCAACACTGTAAATGTGCGCACCCGGGACAACAAAGTCCATGGCGAGCGCACTGTGGAGGAGTGCATCGAGCGTCTGCAACAACTGAAGACCTGCAAGAGTCGAAATGCTGAGGAGGACTTCTGATCGTCCCACACTCAGCTATCAGCTCAGCCTTTTCTCAACAGGGTCTAGAGGTTTTAACTTTAAAAGGGCCATGTGGTTAAATCAGTTGTTGGTACTGCTTTCACATTTTGCCTCATCTCTGCTTCTTCTTAGTTGGAAATCATATTTCTTTGATTTCACAATTGTGTCTTCCATCGCCTCTTTACTGTCGCTATGTTTTTGGTCATCATGTCTTTCGGAATCAATATGACTGTCCATAACCCTTCTGTTCATTCAGAATCAACTAGGTAGACTCCAATGTGATAATTTCTTTGAACAGCTGGTGCATAAACTGATTTAAAACAGAGGGGAAATGGTTTGTTACACTGTCCAGAAGATTGTATCAGTCATTGTTTCTTCAGGGAAATGTACACGAGTTACAATATTTCATATTAAACAAGATCTATTCTTAATGTGTTTGTTGTGCGTTATGATGTTTTTCTCTTTGCCATTTTCTAAAATTTCAGCAGCATTTTTTTCTTATCTAACTTGACAGTTAATGAGCATTAAAAGCATAAAATAATTACAGCAATACATTAAATGTGTATCTCTATATATTAACTGAAATCAAGGCAATCATGAGCAAAGTACATATACAAGTTTATAGCGCGTACTAGCAGTTTTCATCACTTCATGAAACGTGTTTTTAAAATCACAACTTGAGTCACAAGTTCGAGATCCTGCATTTCGACACCAATGTTGACATGTTTTAGATATTTTGAGAGCAGAAACATTTCATTTTCCAAGTGATCCTGTAAAGCTTCAGTCAATAAATGGAGCCATATCTTCCTCCGGTAGTGAATCACCATTTAGGAAGGAAATCGTTGATGTTCTGGAGGGTAAACACCTGATGCTTCTCATTATTACATGCTGCCTGAACTCGTAGATCATTTACTTCTGCAGTCTACATCATTACATCCAGGTATGAAGGATATTTTATATCCTAACTCTCTGTCTACTCAGCCTTATACACAGTCTCCCATGAAAAGTTAATTAATCAAATGGCTGGATGAAACGTGCAGAAGAGATAACGCAGATAAGTGCATATTACTGGAAATGCTCCACTTTCAGATTCCTCAAGCTTTTAATATTTCTGCTTGTAACGTGGAAATGTACTTGGCCCACTTCACAGTTGTTTTTTCTTTCTTTTTTTTACAGTTAATGACACTTTCAGTCTTTGATTATTATTCCCACCACTAGTGGGTGCTATATCTTTGTAATGGAGCTGAAATGCTGCAACAGACCAACAGTGAGAGCAATGTGTTTCAGCAGTTAATCAACTGAGAGAAAATGGCCTTGCATAAATCAGTTCTTAAGTACTTCATGTTGAGGAGGAAAAAAAAACATCTTTGTGTCTGTGTCTCTATACTTACTAAGGTTCAGTGTTCGTAAAGTACTTAACAGCTAAAACATTTGGAAACTCCTGCCCTGACACTGCTAACTGTTACATATTTTATTTGGAATTGAATTATTGAAATCATGCAGACTTCTCCCATTAATTTAAGTAGGAACATTATCACTAAAGTTGGAGTGAAAGATGTACTCACACTGGCAGCAGAGGCAGTGGGCGCTCCACCCTGAATGCAGCCAAAGGAAAACATTGATTTTGGCTGCTCTACAAGTTGCAGGTAAGTAAGTGAGACGTCCATCAGGTTTTTTGGCCAACTTGAACTTTTCAGCACCAAATAAAATGTGTTCACGGGTTTGGTTTCCTCTTGGTCAAAATATACCTGAGGCACGGGGAGGTGAGGATTTCAGTTTTGTGAAATAGTTTTCAGGTAAAGTTTCAAATCGCAAATGCATACTACTTCAATGCAAAACTTGCCTTTGTATTTCTTAAATTACCATGACTATCGTAAATGTTTATTATTTAGGTTTACTTCTCTAAGAAAATAAGCGAGTTGGAACAAACTGGGCGAAGAAAGAAATTAGGTTAAAATTAGAAATTTCAAAGAGTTGATAAAAGTAAGTATACCCTCTTCGGTTCTGACCACAAGATGGAACAACTGAACCAGTATCTAGTGGGGGCGAGGGGTGGGGGGACAAGGAGTGGGGCTAATGTCAGTGGAGTGTGGGAGAGAAAAACATTTTGATAAGGGGTTAATGAAAAAGTCAATGGAGTAGGAAAGTGTCAACAGACAGAGTGAGACAGCCAGAAGTCTTCTGGGAGTCGGCTCGGCTGTTGATTCTGAGCCTCCCTGTGAATCCCCGCTCTCTCGCACCGTTGGATCCTTCCTGTATGCTTCACTGACAACCTGACCATGAAGGGTCACAACGCTTCAGTGAACTGAGCAAACTTTTCTCTCTCTCGCCACACATGCATTTTAAAGGTATCGATTCACATGTTAGAAAAGGTCCCACAGCTGCGGCTCTTTACTTAGATGATGCTGGGATAAGTCACACAAAAACCTTAGAAGTGAGCTTTTTTTTTATGATGGGAAATTCAGGTTTAGTCCATAGTAGAGGGAATGCCTTCCATACCAATACTTCTTTCATTTGCTAAGAAAGATGAGAAAAATAACGCCACCTCCATGTGGTTCTTTTTTATATATCTCAACTTTTGTGGGGCTCAAAGCACACTCAAAAGTCTTGATTGACCTCACAACGAGAAGAAAAGCAAAGAAGAGACGGTCGCATCGGTAAGGTTTTCCAACAGAACCAAACCAGCTGTCAATTACCCTCTACAGTGGGTATTTAAAGCATCACCTCTAATTCATCACATAAACCATGGATTGCACAAAAAACATCTGAAGGCTGTCTCTGGCCGGCGGGCCTCGTTTTAGGATGCTTTCCTCTATACTATCAATGTTTTTATGACATCCTATATGATGACTTTTAATGACATGATGATACATTGGTTTGAAGTACTTGGCCATGATATTTTTTATGGGTTTTTTTTTTCCTTTCTTTTTTACAATGGTATACCGTCCTTTGACTAAATGGCATATGATAACTGATAGGAAATTATATTACGACTTTATGACCTTTTTATGGCATAGTATAGTATGCCATAAAAAGGTCAGAAAAGTATGCACTACCATTAATGCTACGTATTGCTGCACTGATGCTAGTTGCCATGCAACCGGTAGCTTGTTGTTTCTAATCAGGTAGGCGCAGTTCAGCGCATAGTGTAAATGTCTGTTATTAAACAAACTATTAAAGTAGAATGTATCCGCTTTATGTCAGGAGTGGTACAAAATAATTCTGAGTTACTGTGAAATACTATGATGTACGTAATAATTGTTCTGATATCTTAGTCATCATAATTTAACATCGGATGGATTATTAATAATACATGAGGATGGCTCTAATGTCAATAAACACATTCATGAAACAATATCAACTGCAGGATTTCTGCATTTACCCTGGCAAAAGTGAAGCTGGACCCAGCAGCCAGTTAGCTTAGATTCAAATAAAGATTGTAAAGAGTGAAAAAAGGCTGGCCTGGCTCTATCTGAAGGAAGCATAACATCATCTCTAAAGCTAACTAATCAAGACACAACAACTAAAGTGATCAACAATTTACCATTTTAGCAGGGTTCACAGGTTTTACTTTAGGAAAAAAAAGCAAATAGAAAGCAGAAAATGTACTTCACAAAATCTTGAACCATCCATCGAAACACATCACATACGCAGACTGCTCATTCTCACCCGTGTCTTGTTTATTTCTCAGCATTAACAAGTTGTTGTCATTGTTTTTCTGTTTACTTTCTTATGTCACCATGGCGACAGGCAGAAGTCAAAACAGCTGATATTCAGTCTGTATGATGTTTACGTTTTTTTTTTCTAGCAGTTATAGCCAAAAAGTAGAAAGCCTCCCCTGTGACACACAGTTCTTACCTCGTCTCCCAAGTCATGTTGCTGCTGGACAAAAAACATGCATATTTGAAGGGTACTGTTCATATTCTGGAGTGACTACCACCCCTAACACACACACACACACACACACACACACACACACACACACACACACACACACACACACACACACACACACACACACACACACACACACACACACACACACACACACACACACACACACACACACACACACACACACACACACACACACACACACAGCCCCTGCAACGCAACCCTGAATTATTGTCAGCCGCTTGTGAAGTTAGTTTTGCTTGGGAAAACCAAGCTGCCATCTTTAATATCATAATGTCACCAAATTATATGGTTCTAATTGGGAACTGTTTGATCACACTTTCTGGCATCTGGAAAGCCTGCGTGTGACCTTAACAGGAGTCTTTTCTCATCCCAAAGTATGACCTTTGCTTCTGATCCAGCATAAATTAAGTAAACCACTTTACACCAAGGAGAGGCCCTCGCCACCAGTCACACCCTGCATGTAGCAAACATCAACAACTCACAGGAATCATCTGTGATGGAGGTCTGGAGCATCTGCACACACAGCTGCATACAGTAGTAAAGTTCGGCGTGAGGATAGAAAACAAAACTACTGAGGATAGATTTGTGGCAGCAGTCCACAGGTTTCTCTGTTAGAGTGTGTGTAAGAGAAATCTGGTCTTAACTGAGGACATGTCCTATGAATATCAAATCATCATAATTTTTGTATGTGACGTTCTCTAACTCCCCCCTTAGCTTACAACTTGAACCATACATTTTAAGCTGACAATTGGTATCTTCTTTGCTCTGTTGCTA
This sequence comes from Eleginops maclovinus, assembly GCF_036324505.1. Lineage (NCBI taxonomy): Eukaryota > Metazoa > Chordata > Actinopteri > Perciformes > Eleginopidae > Eleginops > Eleginops maclovinus. The sequence continues at coordinate 11,353,106 of NC_086360.1, read as the reverse complement.
GCTGTTTTGGTAACTCTGTGGTTAAATGCTTTAAAGTGCCAACATTGAATGTTGGTGGAAGGTGCCATGTGGATAAATTTAAAACATTTAAAAACAAGTCATGAATTCATTCTGCAACTACAACATCTTTCCATTCATCCTCTAACACCTGCAAATACAACGTGCAAGAACAGCCTCAGGTTTAAGTTTGGAAATCTCTAATCAAGACCAATACATCTTAAGATTTTCAATACCAATGTATCCCACATGACATTTCACACACACACTCACTGTACAAATATTATTTTAACAGGTGTTTAATAAAGTTTAACATTCTTTGATTGCAACTGCAGTGAAAGCCATTAGCCCCTGACACTTTAAAACCTCAATGTCTTTTCAACCATTCAACATTTTAATCTCAACTGCAGCGCCTTCAGCGCCGCAGTAGCAGCCAAAAGCGCTTTGTTGTTGCTAATATGCTCCTTATGGTAAAGAATTGCATACTGTAAATCACCCATATGCACAGTCCACTTTTCTTTCATGTCTGCGTTTGTTGAATTTGGCCCACAGCACGAGTCCGGCATGGATCTAGCAGCCTCATTACGACCAAGGCAAAGCCCATTACTCTGCTCTGCCCACAGGGAATAACACCTTCCTCTTCTTGTACTTTATAATGTACAACCTGATGCAAAACCCAATACTTAATCGACTACTTTTCAACAGATTTTTCTGGTTTAAAGCATTCTTTCCCCAAGCACAATATCCTAGTCTAAGCCACGATACCTATGTACTTTTAGAAAAATGTTCTACCATAAATGCAGCTTTTTCCCATTGTGTGCACAGAACTGTTCCCAGAAACACTCGCCCCTTAATATTTCTAGGAGTGATCCAAAAGCAGTTTGGCTGTTAGTTAACTGTTGCGACCATGAATTCCTCTTTTCTCACCTTGCTTTAACTCAAACACAGTCTTTTCCTTACATGCAGCCAGCCAGATGTTTAGGCTCGAAGTTCTCTACAGAGGAGGCCTCAGTGGTATGCACGGTTGTTATTTATCCAAATTGTATTTTTCTCCTTAACAGCATTTTTCCCTTCTTTCTGCTCTCAGGGGTGGTTTACTTTCACCCCAAAGAAGGAGGTGCGGAGAGGAAAGGCTTTGCCAGCATACCCACAATTCACCAGTGGCAGACGAAGCTGATGAAGTTGAAGTTGACAGCTGCATAAATCACTTGCTCATGGTGCTAATAGGTGGCAGTATAAAATCAAGCACAGACCACCCATGCTGCAGGGCAGGAATAGGAGCATCAAGTCATATCTAGCGTGCAGCACTGTACAGCCATCCGAAACACTTAACCCCCCTCCAGCAGCCCGGCCTGTTCCAGTGCAAGGGGCTCTCTTAGCAACACAGGAAAGGCCCGTCTGGCATCCGCAGTGCAGTGATTCATATTTGGCACTTTCTTAAAGGTTCCAAGCTGCTGGAGTTTTTTCGGGCGTATTGTCGAATGCTTCCCCCCTCAACCGTCCTTTCGGAAAAACCTATAAACATTTCTTTGCCAGTAACAGAAAAGCAGCCTGTGCTTTTGCTTCTTTCAAATCTGACTACATCTTAGGATAGGTTTTGATTCTCTTCACTGTGAGGAGAAAGGGCTGCACGCTCACCATTACTACTTTCTCTGTGCGTACTATATTTCTACGTATGAATGGAGAGGTGCTTGAGCTCATTCAGTGGAGCTGCTAAGAGAGGTGTGAAGGTGGCTGTTTGCAGGGCCTCTTCCTTTGTTAAAGGGGAGATAAAACACAGGCAGAGCATGAGGGGGCGAACCCCCATCACACAAAGCTGTGCATATTGCTGAATATCAAGGCCTAGATCCCTGGGTTAAGCACAACACAACCCTACCTTAAGTGAAGGGCCCCCTCCCAAATCCCCACCCCCCTGTTTTCCAAGGTTTTATAGTTCGTCTGAGCTTCTGTTGTGTCCCATGTTTTTCACTTATAATCTTTGCTCCACCACAGAAATGTAATATTAATAAACAAATTCATACAACTAAAATATATTTTATATTTAAATCAAATGTAACTTCTCCACTACTTTATGAAAGACGCTGCAAAATAAAAGAATAGACTGCGCAGTCAGAGACTCTTTGTGGGTTGGTCAGTATGAGGGACACCTCAGCTCAGGAGACTGTGACAGAGACATCTTGATCCTTTATAGACAAAACAACTAAAGGCTATTCAACAAAAACTATTGCAGATAATTGACGTTAAGTTGAAGCTGTAGATACAGGACTTAAGCTTTATTTTAAAGGGCGAAACAAGCAATAAAACAAAATCCAATTACCAATAACAAATCCCCTCCAGAGACCATAATCAACAAAATACTTGTGATGAAAGAAAATCATGCAGTCTCATGTTTTAATACCACACTTCAACTAATTTAGGGTTTACCTCGGTTCATTCAGATGTAAGATCACACCTGGAATTCACTTCTTTACAGCAGCATGCTCGTCTCTGTCTGAATACCTTCCCTCCCGTCCGTTCACGTCTTCTGCCTTTCCCGACCTTACACTACCACCTCTGATGAACTTAAGCTGCTACAGCCTGTCCTTAATGGCCTATAAATGGCTTGAGGTCATCTGCCATTAAACTAGAGAGAGTAAAATATGACTCCTGGCTGTGTTTGCCTCTGACGATAAAGCTTGAGTGTTTATGGCAGCTACCTGTACTCCACTCACACTCTCTGCCCAGGTGGGCTGACGTGGGGGAAAGTCAATAAATGATGTTGATGTTAAAACGTTACAGGAGGATAAGCCAAGTCTGTGGTTAACGCTATTGGTTGATGTCAGCAGTGAAGTTGTTAAATTTGACAAAGTACCAACTGCTGAAAAAAATGTGCTTCGCCTCAATAATCAGTGCTCTTTTTTTATGGGGAATCTGCAGTGTGGGTGGATTTTTATGAATACTGATCTCTGGTGTTGAATAAGCACCCGTGGTCTTTTTGTTTCGTGTAAAGAAATATCTAACCTTGAAAAGCTTCGAATGGTAATCTTCAGTTTTAAATGTTGGTGTCAAATTCCAGCTCATACAGTAGTTCCACGTGCAGATGTTCACTCTTTTTAAAAAGGTAAAAGGGATTGGAATATGGAATAAAAGTAATATCAGTGTTGGCATGAGAGCATGATTAGTGTTTGAACTTGTGAATTACCTGATGTCTCACTGTGGACATGCCGCTGCTTGTGGTGTGTGTGGTGTGGTGTGGTGTGTGTGGTGTTAGGAGGGAAAACAGAGTTACAGTCAGTGGTCAGACAGTTCGTTCAGAGGAGAGGCCGAGCCGGGCTGTCAGGCTGACCAATGACCACAGCTTAATGTCAATGAAGGAAAGTGGTTACTGCTGGACATCTACTCACCAGTATGTGTGGATTTATTTATTTATCTTTGGTTTGTGCACATAGTATTTATGCAAAGACATTTTCATCTGGATGTTTAATTTCCAGCTGATCCAGTAAAGTACCATTGCCATGACTGATATTATATTGTGAAGAAAACATAAAGCTGACAAAAAATAAATAAGGGTATCACTCCCTACTGGGAATACATCAATTTGTTGCTGTAAAGGTGTTATTTTAAATACAGAACGTTGAGTTTGTAGTCGTAAAATGGTGCACTCTGACATAGAGCCCTGCATGTCTGATAAAATATTGTTTAATTGCCTGCAAAGTGGTCATTGTTGCATTGTCTCTCCTGATTATGTCATATATTTATGTATTATAAATGTCTTTTAAAAAAAAGATATTCCTGCAAAAATGCCTTCATAACTCGCTGCTGTTGTAACACAATACATTCCCAGCTAAATAAAGGACATCATTTAATCTATCAAGAAATGTAACTCTATTCACTTACAGTAAAGCAGTCACAGTAGTTCAGTGTACCGTCTGCACTCAGGTATATTGGTGTTGACAGAATCGCACCTGTAACTCTTTGCTTACAGACCCGTCACTGTAACTGCGTCGCACACCTGCTTGTATTGACAGTCTCACTGTTGGCAAAATATTGAGTTGCTAAGTTTTAAATTCAGTTTAGTTTGAGCGTTCTTCAGCTTCTAAACTGATGAAATGCTGCTTACTGCTCTACAGTCAACAGGACAGCTCGCTCTAATGCTGCCTGACGTGACGTCCCACCCAAAACTGACATCATGGCATGAAGAAATGTGACCTCATGCAGCACGTGCAGCAGCCAACTTTTGCGCTGCCAATGACTTTGGGCCTGTTTTTAAATGTTGTCATGGGAGAGGTGGCTGCATTCACTAGAGCCAAACAAGAGGCTCTTTTGTCCCGCGCTCCACATCTGTCCGGAATCACCTCCCCTAATTACCAAGGTTAGTTTTTAGAATTGACAGCATAAATATTAAACTGTCAAGCTCTGTCTGTTGGCAACACCTTCCAGTGTGAGTCATTGGCTGCCGAGGTCGGCGGAAAACAACGCTCTCTTTCTCCGTGCCGAGCTGCGGGGCTGGTCAGTGAGCGCCTAGCAGTCATTATTCATTGCGCCTGTTTAAGTACTCAACTGTAGTACGTTTTATATTTCTGAGTTTTTCTTTGCCATTATTTAAATACGCACAACTATAACCACACACCATAAGTGGCCAAAATAAATGTACTGAGGTGTTTACCTTTTTTTCATTAATACTTATGTTATATATATATATATAATATGTTATAGATCTGTTTGAATTATTACAAGAGGACTGCACAACAAAGCCAAAGCCAAATGATTTAACCTTTATTGAAATTGAGAGGGGAATAAACGACACCTTAATGTGTGTATGTTAAATATGAAGCGAGAGCCAGCAGAGTTAAGCATAAAGGTCTGCCCGCACATCTAAATCTCATTAGTTTAATCTGTACAGAAACAATACAGAGAAATTGCTGCTTCATTCAAACACATAATCAAAAAATATATTGTTTTTACATTTACTTTTTCTACAGATTAAACAAGCCATGTTTTTACCATGTTAAGTTAATAATTAAAAATCATATAAAATATGAATAACATACATACTGAGTGGGCCATTTAACAGTTGAAAAATTGAATGTGTCTACACATTGTGTGATGGAGACCCTGTTTTTTTATTACATCATGTCTGTACTCAATTTATTTTCACTTATTGACGACCAACTTATAAACATACACTTATATATCTTCAATCAGCTAACTCCGAATAGAGGAGCCATGTTAAATGCTAAGCTAACCGGCTGTTGTCCAGATATATGAAGCGTACAAACGTTAGTGGTATTGTCCTTCTTTGCAAACTCTCAGCTAGACAGAACTATTTCATTACAGGGAATAGCATATTGCACTTCAAGATGCATGAAAAGATCTATCTTTGCTGCAGTCACAAAAACTGTGTTTCATTAGCATTAGGATGTTGACTTTGCTGCTGTTCAGTAGAAACATTCCTTAATCGTTTTACAGCCAAAGCCTGGGTTTGCAGCTGAGGAAATGTTCTGCCTGAAAATCTATCACAAATGATCTTTGCCTAGAGAAAGAGGAATACAGCTGTACTGACGGGCGTAAGACCTAAGCAAACTACACTGACAAGGCAGAGAGCTGAGCAAACAGAAGATTAGAGGGGAGATGAGAGAACGATGAAGCCGGTTCAGTCACTCGCTGCCAGCAGACTGTGGCTTGCTGCTACTGTAGTCAATGAAGGGTTTAGAAACCTGAATTTATAGGAATCCAAAATCTGAATGACATAAAAGGCTTGGTACTCATCATGATTAGAAAGGACAATTTTTAAAAAAATGTTTTGAAGGACTAGTTATTTCATTTAAAAGTCCCATAAAACCGCAAACAATAAACTAGAAGTACATAGCTTGTCTCGCTCACATAAATGCAACATAGAGTCATTTGCAGATCCGACCAAAACCACTACTGATCTCTGTTTAAAACATAAATCTGTTGTATTGTTCGACAACAAGGTTTGATTAGGATTACACGTTGGGTTCAAATAAATACTTTGTTAAGGTTAGTGAGATAATGACATTATTACTACAATAATAAGCATGTGGTTAAGGATCAATTCAGTTAATATTTATTACATAATTGGTGACTTCTCAAATGTAAATGTTGATTTAAAAATATATATATATATACATAAAACCAGAATAAGAAATTAATTGCATTTCTTTATGCTATTATATATATTTTGATTTTAATTTAATTGTATGTACCAAACAATTCATCAAATAAAATGTGTCGGATGAATAATTACATTGAAACGTGTGAATAATAAGGAAATACAATAAAGCTTTTTGTAACAATTGTACAGGACTCTACATTGTGCTCCTGTGTGTGTATGTGTGTGTGTGTGTGTGTGTGTGTGTGTGTGTGTGTGTGTGTGTGTGTGTGTGTGTGTGTGTGTGTGTTCTTCCCATAACTCAGAAGTATGAAAGGACACATAGTGGGCTCTCCTGAAAGCTCCTCCTCTTTAGTGAGGCCACAAAAGTGCCCATCGTGTTGTTTGGTTAGTTTCACTGTAACCCCCAAAACCAGCGTTCCATCACACAGCAGCCAAACACGAAAACACAAACACTGTCAGACAGAGTGGGTTGCTAAACAACCAAGGTAGGCATCCTTGGATATTAGGGGTGCTGCCCTGCGTTTTAGGACCCCTAGCTGTGCCGTGGGCTGGCCATGTCCTGCCTGCAGAGAAGTGTGACAGAGGGACCTGACAGCTCTGCTGCCTTGCCCAAGGACACGCTGTCACAGAGGCACAATAAGAGCGGACTGAGTGCTGCCGAGCCGACAACAACACCCCGGCCCCCACTGCACGATTAGAAAGAGCTTCTCAACAAAGAAGCGGCCAACAAAAGGTCCATGTTAAATTAGGCATTTAATTCAACACTCGGTCACAAGGGCAAAGCAATCAGAGGGAAATGCTACAACATTAAAAGGAGAGGGAGAGACAGAGTGTCCGATAAGGCCACTGAAATGACTTTTGGTTGTGTTAAAAAACACTGAGCACGAACTACAGAGCAAATTAACTTTGCATTATCAAACTTGCAGCTTTCAAAAGAAAAAATAATACTGTTCAACAGTGGAAACACTAGAATGAAATATCCCAGACTACAACATCTAGTTTAGCTACAAACACAGCAATGAGGAGCAGGAGAGATACATGTGGCATCTTATGCTTAACATTGTTCTCAGCACATCAGAAAGTGAAGCAAGATTTAAAGATTTCTGCCTTCCCTCTATTGCTTACTTGGCCACTAATGTATTTCCAGTGTAAAAAACAGAACAGGCCACAACATAAGAGTAATTGGGTGAACTCTGTAGCTACAATGAGTAAAGCAGTATGTATGGTAACCTGTTGAAACTTGAAGTCTCTTGAAGTGTGTCACATTTCACAGTGACACTCCTCGGGATGTCAGTACCTGTCTGTCTTTACTCCAGTGTTGGGACTAAGAGTTGAGGTACCAACACCCCTCAGCAATAAAACAATAAATACGACACACAAAGTGACATCAATGAAGTCATCTGGCTTGTACCCGTTTCCTCAAATAACAGACTTAGTGACAACTCTGAATTTGCAGTTGTTGTTATTTTATGATTTCATTACAAGTGTAAAGCTCTGAGGTATTGCAGGGGGGTTAAAGGAGAGCTGCTCTCTCAGCGCTTGTTGCGCAGAGGATAATTATAGAGAGGGGAAACCTCGTCAAAGTCACAGGAATTCACTATGATTTATTCAAGAGTGAAAGGATTCCTTGTAAGCCTTAAATAAATTTTAATTGCAGTAAGCTGTCTAACACAAGAGACCCCCTCCCTCCCCCCCTGAACCCTGGTGAGTGGGGAAGTTTGATTAGATTACAAAAGAAAGGATTGAATGGGGCATTCAAGTCCCCATACTCACACAAAATACTTCATTTATATTTAAGAGTTTTGCCCCAATGCACACACTTTAACTGCAGCCCAGCAGCCTACTTCCACAACTTGTCAGAAAGCCTGATGTCATATTTCAGCAAAATAATTTCGAAGGATATGCAAACCAGACAAAATAATGGGTGTGAACTTGTAAGTGCTGAGTTAAACACAAAAGTAAATTGATAAGAAGGAGAGACATAATTGAAGCTTTTGGAATGCGCGTTTCCAATATCCTTTGGCAAAACAGCCTCCTGCCCTCTTGTCTCGCTTGTCAAGTCATGTTGTGGTATTTATTGGTTTGATTCTACAGATTTGCTCCTGTATTTTATCGTCTTAAAACGCCTTACTCTTGTGTGTATGTGCATTGCTCCTTTAACACATAACGCGCCTTGTGGTGTATTTTAAGTGTACCTACTTACTGTTAAACCGTTGTTATTTCACTGGAACATTTTTTATGCTTGGTAATAACTAAATAAAATATAAAAGTAATTGAAGTTTCTCTCAAGCCAAACAATGTTCATCTAAAGATCAAAATAATGCATCATTTATCCAATAGTGGTTTGGATAAAGAGTATGTTAAAAATGGCTTGGCAAATGATGTGCCTCATCTATCCAATCCGATCCATTTGAATAGAAAAGGCTTGAAGGGCTCCATGACAAAAAATGTGTTGTATTCATGAAAATGCCTTAAAAGTAGATAAGGTCTTTAAGTTTCCTGAACATTTAATGGCATGGAACTACAAAAATTGGTTTCAACTTTTGGTGATGCGGCCTCCCTGGATTTATCACAGCGTTAGGTTAAAAGCCTTCTCTGGACGTCCCTGTTCTCTGCAGGTGAAAAAAACGGGGCCAGTAAAAGCTTTAAATAAGCAGAAGGCAGGTGTCAGCTAGTCTTTTAGGAAAGACAAATCTGTCCACGCCACTGGACACTTTCCCTGCAAAGTACAGAAAAAAACTGTCTGGGCGGACAGGGAGGAAGATAGAGATGGATGTAGAGAGGGAGAGTGAGGTACATGTTGAAGGGAAATTAATACCTCCATATGTGCTCCCTCTTTTCATCTTTCTCTTGTTTATTCTCTCTTTTCTGGTCCCTTTGTGTGATTGTAGGGACACTTTGATGATCTGTTCTTGATTTTGTTTATGTAATCCATCTCATTGCTCAGTGGTAATACATTTTAAAGTAAAACGTTGTGTTTTACAGCTACAAAACATTAGGCTTGAAATAACTTGCCAAAACAAATTCATGCACCACCAATAAAATCCAGACCATAAATTGGGCACACTGAATGAATGACATAAGGGGTGTAGAGTCTGAAACTTTATGTGTTAAGGAAACGCCCTCTCCTCTGGTTAGACCAGAGATCCAAGACCCTGCACAAGTTGAAGCCTGCTGCTGGGTACTCAGGCCCTGAGGAATCAAAAAGGGCCGATAATTGAGCTTGAAGGAATGGAGGGGGGAAGTCACGTTCCCGCAATGAGTCCAAAACAAAACTCCTGCTAATTCTCCTCACTTTTCACATGGAGGGCCATTATATGAACCTTACACTTATTGACATCTCCTAACACATTTTATATGTATTTATTGATATGTATTATGATACAATTAATTAATCATGGGATTTAAAAAGTGAGCTACAATATACGAAATGGCATGAATTTCAATATAGCCAAAGCTGAGGTGCAGGTCTACTTTTTCAATTTAAAGAAAAATTATAATAACATAAGCTGAAGCAAGTTGTGATACAGCTCTCTGCAGTCTATTGTTTCCCATCTGGGCTGAGGAAGATTTTACTTGTAAATCAAGTTAAAATATCAATGTATACGAGCTCTGGTAATTTTACAAGAATGACTGAGCGGTCATTAGTCAAACAGCCATGTGAGATTCTACTTCTGCAACCAATTCCTCTCTGTACGATAGACATCACATTGTCTTTAGTGAGGAAAACTCAAACTGAAACTGTGACCTTTCCTGGTCAAGGTGAGATGATCTTAGTAGCGACAAGCCTTGAGGCTGCGGTGGTGTTTGCTAATTGATCTGAGCCTGTCAAAGGTCTCAGGCAGCTTCTTGTGGTTTTCAGCAGCTCTGAGGGGCTCAGCAGTTTCTCTCAACAGACAGATCATTCTGCAGGCCGTTCTGTCCTGCAGGGTCACAACCTGCACCGGACAGCAAACACCCTTCAGGCACTGAGTCACTCAGTGGCTTCTGCATCTGAATGGATATTATCTCTCTCTGGATCTCTTTCTCCATTTCCCCTTTGTTGCTTTCATGTGGATTTAAATGCTGATATGGGAGGCATATCCCTTTCTGCATGGCTGAAGATGAAACAGACTTGATCTCTTAGTAACTTACTGACTCTGATATTGATTCTTGTTCTAGTAGCTGCAGAAAGTCCGATAATCGTGTGTGTTAAATGCTAGAAAGTAGGAAATATGCATACATTTCCAAACAATCCAGAGCCCAAAAACAAAAAAAGCTAAAAATCGAAATCAGCAAATGTTTTTAAAAAAAAGGTTTTGAATTATTTTTGATTTGGTGATATATTAACCGGTTCAGTCCGTTATGTAAAAAGTTGTTCAAATATATTTAAAGTGTGTATATGCTGCACATATTTGAACGTTTTTGAGTTTTCTAAATTCACAGAGACCTTGATCAGCAAGGACCATGAAAGTCACAGTTGTGAATCAATCACATTCAAAGGTCTGGATGTATTTTTGCATCAGCATTGGTCATAAAACAAACCAACTCCTCTAAATATCAGTCTATATTTGGCCCTTTTAACTTGGTTCAATAGCTCTGTTCAAGAAGCACGCAACAGCAGAATAAAAGAGTAAACCAAGAGGAAGAGCAAACCACAGGCGTCTCTGCTAAAGCCTCAACCTGCCTCTAGCTTGATCCCCTCCACAAAGGAGACCTTTGATGGGCTGATACACCGGCTTGTAATGAATATCACCGACAACATCTTCACACCTCCTCCTACGCACCGCTGAAATGACACAATGACTCTGTCAACAGATGCTCTGTTGTAAAAAGGAAAGCCTGAAATAAGTGTGCCATCTTTTCTTAAACACGTAACATACATCAGCACTCTTATACAAAGAAATAAACTCCCAGGAAAAAAGAAAGCAAGTTCTTTTAGACAAAGTTATTTCTCCCAAAACTTTCTATTTGTGTTCCTTTCAACCCCAATACCAGTTTACACCAGTAGTTCTTCAGGTTTAATATGTTGATACCGTCTGATACCAGCCTGTCTTTATTGCTGTAATTGCAGATGTTGGATTTATTCACTTTACTTTGTACTTATATGCAATCATCCTCCTCTCGCTTCCTTCTCTTCTCACGTGAGGCTTCCTAATGGTCGTGGTATTTTTCAACCATTGGCACAAGTGTGCTGCTCATTATCCCGGGCAGCTGCTCCTGCAGGGATAACCTCAGCTCTGACCTGTTAGAGAGGGCAGCTCCTAAACATGATATCTTCATTGAAACTGAGCATGTGCAGATAGCAGCCAGGCTCCAACATCACTTATGTGTGTTATGGGGCCTTTGCAATGCTCCATGGTAGCTGTGGACATTTTCATTTCAACATTATTATTGCCGGGTTGCTTTTTCGCTTTTTAGATGTGGGTGTTTTTACTGTTGGAATGAAATAAATGTGAAAAATCCATAATTGTGCTCCAAATGTTAGAGTTTTTAAAAATGTATTAATAGAAGCACTGTGGTACCTCCTGGTGCGTCAAGTGAAGGCGTCACTATAAGGGTTGCAACTAAAAACAATTGTCATTATGGATTTGTCTGCTGCCATAACAAATATAAAATCGTTAAAAATATACCCCAGTTATTTAGTCCAAGATATTCAGTTTAATATGATCTAGAACAAAGGACAGCAGGAACATCTCCATATTTGAGTGATTGCAAATGAATTTTTGCAAAAACTCATTTAACAATGAAAAATGTATTGAAGTAATTGGCCAATAATTTTGTTAGCGGACTCATTTTTGCAGGTCTAGTCAGTAAACTTAGTCCTTGACGGAGTGTCTCACAATGACCAAAACCTCCTTCCAAAACTCCTTCTCGATATTGACAGTGCCTTGTTATCTGACTCATTTTCTACACTATGTGTTGTATAAACTTTACTTTTCTTCTAGCTAAGCTGGCCTTTGGGTATGTACAAGCTGAATGCAAAGTGCTGAATTCAAATCTGGTTAGGGACTTTTATTGCCTTTCATTACATTTTGGTGCCTCACACAAAGCAAAAAAACACACAAGCATCTTTTTAAGAAACTCTTAAGAAAGTACATCTTATCCATATGTCTTGTCTTTTTTCTCTGGTTGGATCAGAAGGACCTTAGGCTATCTACTCTTTTAACAAAAGCAACTTGTTCCGTGAGAGGCACAATTAAAGAGTGGGAGGCAGGAAGATTACACACAAGCTTTATAGGCACCTCCAAATGACTCAAGAGCAGACTATTCACCAGCTGGTAAAATTATCCACCATTGTCACGAAACATTCAAAGCCAATCTTTCCCCTGTAATGCACACACCACTCCCTCTTCCCGCTGGGTTACCTCTGCCGGGGTTAGAGAAAGTCGAGGGGAGATTGAAAATAGTTCTGACATTCGGGCAGAGGGAAAAAAGTGTTCAGTCTGGCTGCTGTCAGAATAGATGAAGCCACAACAGTCTTCAAAAGTCAGGAACATCAAGCACAAAGCAAATAGATTAGTGCGAAGGCATTGGGTAATAACTTTAACACATGACATCTTACCACTTTCCATCACGTAGGCAACTTCAAAGGGGGAAATATGGTATTTATTGATGGGCCCATAATTCAGTTCTCCTCTAAAGGAGGTCAGGTTTCATTGGACAGGGCAGGGAGAATAGAAACCAGATGATAAGGGTCCTGGGCCCCAACTCTGGCTGAGCTTTCACTTTAGGCCTGCAGGTTGCCAGGTCGAGTCCTGATGGGGGAGAGCTCAATCCTGGATCATGGGGCAGGGGGAGAAAAACAACCTACAGACCAGTGGTTACCAAACGTTCTTGTCTGACGTAACGCCAGTGATCATTTTGTACTATACAATTGTTTGTGTTTAGGATCTTACATTAGCTGAATATAACAACTGTTTATTTAATCATTTCCATTAGTTCAAGCTACGTATTTTTGATAGTTTATTCCAATACTTTAGTTAACCTAAGTATTTGCTTTATATATGTTTGATTGCTTGCATCATTCATGCACTTTAATTTGCCTAAGAAATCACTGAAAAGCTCATCATTCACACTATCGATTTACACTGGCAATAAAGTTTACTGATTATTGTGACAGTACTTTCACACATATAGGGATAAACGTATATGATCATGTAATATCATTCTTATTTTTCTTAAATGCGTTGAACTATTCCCCAACTTACTTTCCCCATGGCAACTGTAGCACGATTGATACGGGTGAGTGTTTATTCAAATATTTTCTTCCAAGTATAACACCTTCAACTCAGCAGCTCAGGCTTTCATTAAAATGTCTATTTCTCTAGCGGCACAAGAAACATAACAAGGCCATTTAATGTGATTATTTTTAGCATTGCTTATACAATCCAGGCAATGGATTTTCTCAGTTCTGTAGTCTGCATTTAATCCCACCAGCAGTTAATACATATTTTACTTAAAACACATGACATGCAACACATGACTGCAGAGAGGAGGGCAATAGACTTGTGTGAGCCTTACGCCCAATTTTCCTCTGCAAACGCCAAAGGGATTTCCACAAAGCAAACACTGGTTAGCCTCGCTATTTAGTGTGGAGAGCCACCGCAGCCAACAAGTTGACTTCCAGAAAAGAGCTCAGTCTACCCCTAGATAGGGCACTACTGTGTGTGTGTGTGTGTGTGTGTGTGTGTGTGTGTGTGTGTGTGTGTGTGTGTGTGTGTGTGTGTGTGTAAGAGTGTGAGTGGGTGTGTAATCCTTATGATTCTGCATTGGCCCAGATAGCTACAGCAATGAATAATTCGCTGGCAGAGATCCAAACTGGATGTGGTTGGACTCTTTGCTGTAGATTTTCTCCCAAAGGGGGGGATGGTGGTTTGACTATCAATTACAGTGGCTGGAGCCCTGCAATCTGAGATTCTCTGTGATTCATCCATGCTCTGCCTGCATGCTTGGCTGGTATGCATGCTCTCTTGCAGAAATCACCATAAAGATTCCAACGGAAAATCACATGTCTGTGGTTGTCATTTCGTTGTTTCATATTGTTAATGTGATCAGCTGCAAAATCCTAAGAATGACAGACATCAGGAAACCGAAATTGACTTTAACTTAAAGCTTAGTTTCTGACAAGCTGTAAAAAATACATTTGTTCTGTTACTTTTTAAATGCAGCTGTTAGTAATGTACTTGTGCATTTCTGAGCTGTCTGGTTTTGTATGTTTCCCACGGCTAAGATGACGTGATGTCATGCGGCCGATTTCCAATGCCGTTTTGATGTAGACTAATGGTAGAGCAACTTAAAACATCTGCAATAAGTGTCAGTCCATCCTTCAGAATCAAAGAGAAAGGGTTATTATCTGGACTCACAGTGATGAAAAACATAAAGAAAGAAAATCCTTCTCTAGTTGATACACCAATTTTCTACCAGCATTAAACCCAGCAGGCCCAAATGCAATGCCACCAAAAAACACGCATGTCGGTGTGTAAACAGCGATGTGTTCACTTAGTTTAATTAAAGAATTAACTAACTACAAATAGTCATTGAGTAACTGAACTGAACTCACTGAGACGTTGCAGCAAAATAAACATGCATTAGCCAAGTAAATCTGCTTTTATAAATATTTGACAATCATCCTATAATGAAAATGACTGCTAACACACTCCGGTAGTTTTCTCTCGATTCCTATCAAATTCCTCTTTGTGTCTATACACCAGAAAATATCTGTGATTTACTTTATTGTGATGATGTGAAATCCGTCAGCCACGTAGCTTGGTACTTTCCATTCAAGCAACCTCATTTACATCGTTCATTAGAGAGCAGGGAGTGAGTAACCCCCAAAGAAATGTCAGTATCTGCTCTGTGAAACAGTCATTCATGAGACATTCTTTGATTCCTCATTGGACAAATTGATATGCGGCGAATAAAAGAAAGCCTCACCCGCACACATTAGCCAGAGCTTCCCGTTAGTGTACGGGCCTCTTATTGTGCAGCTCAGCCATCTGTCTCTCAGCAGTAGGTCCTTGTTACCTGTTGTACTCTTTCATAGCCTGCTCATTCACCAATCCAATCTCTGTGCCAGCAGTGCCTTTCACCGTCTCATTCAGTAAAGAGTTCTCAAAAAAGATTTCTCACAGAAACAAGAATCCAAGTGTCTTGGACTTTGACAGAAACTAGAAAGGGGGAGCTTTACTGTGCTGCTTGTTTAAAGTATTATTTATTAAAATGTACAACATTTCTGATTCTTGAGGATTATTTAATCTTTAAAAAGTAAAATAAATGGAGAAACTGATATATTTTAAACTTCAAAGTTTTATAATCTAAGACACATCACTGTCAGAGCCTTTGGCAGTTGCGAGCTGGATAAAGAGTGATGGGGTACAGATGCCTCTACTTCTTAGAGCATGGGAGGGGGTTATCCCGTGGCCCCCGCTCAGATGAAGTTTACGTTGCACCAGTCTGCAACAGTCTTAGAAGTCAGTTGGATGTCCAGACCCGTACCATATGGAGTTAGTTAGAAGCAGCGCAGCGAGCCTCGGGCCCTTTCTGTCTCCGTACGTGAGCGGTCGCCTCAGTGAAACATTTTCCAATCGCTGCAGGCGGCATAAAGCTTCAAAGATTACAGTCAAAGTTTTTGTTTCTTTGACGTGAGAACAAAAAGCTGGCATCTAATAATGATGAAAGGATTCCGGAGAAAGTGCAATGAAACTTGAATAAAATATCATATTTCGGATTGATTTTAAGGCTGTTTGTCATTTATAAACATGATCCTTTTGTTATGTTTTAAGTATGGACATTTCTACAAATAAAAATGTATATAAATATTCTTACGACCTGTTTTTCAGTGGATTTTGGTTAAATTCTTATTCAACATTTTTTTTTCACTTAAATCTGTTTTCCATTTCAGGAAATCCGATAAACATCTTTTTTAAATACTGAGCAGCTGTTTGTGTGACGTTCTTTCTAATGACCCTTAGTTAACTTTGCACCTAATGCGGTCATTATCATTGAATAACAGGAAGTTAATTTTCCTGTTCCTAAACTACCCAACCTTTTCTGACCAAAGACCTCTCAGAATAAGGGGTCAGGGCCAATTATAAGCAAGCTGCTAATAGTGCTTTAGTGAGTCCAGATGTTGTTCCAGTCCTCCATTAGTTTAACTCGCTGCACAGAGAAAATGACCACAACAAACTGTAACAGGCAGTCAGTGAACACAAAGACAAACATTGTCAGGTAAGAACTTAGAGATTATTTCAGCAAGGTTTCCACGTTAAAGTTAATATTTTAGTTGGATTGTTTAAAGTCCATCTTAATAAAATACTAATACAATAAATTAAATGTTAACGTTTTTTGTCTCTAATACTTTTTAATGTATCTTTTCAAAGAAGGCACACTTTGGACTTTCTTCTTCTCAAATAGAAATAGAATCATGCTCAGAATAGAGAATTTTTTTACACAAACCAGTAACACTCAATTGCATCTCAGTTTTGTTTTTCATCTTCACCAACACTACCAAATGTATTGTAAATGCGAAATACAGTGTGTTAGACAGCTCAGTTTGGTGCTCAGCAGGTAGTGCATAGAGGTGTTAAGATCTTTTTAACTAAAAAACATCTGGCTGCTGTGGCTGGAAACACGGTTGACGAGAATGGAAAGTGAACCAAAAAAGCTTTGGGCTAGAAACCAAATCAATTGATATGAAATATGCGAAAACACTTCCAACTGGGAAGATAGCCTTCAGGGTTTTCTGTCAGTACGCCCTCGTCAACCTTCAGGTCTGAAGTGAAGCCAATTTGAAAGTGCCTTAAACTTCCATCCTCTCTAACAGTGGGTGGATTCCAATTGCATAAAAGTCTATTAGAAAATGACCTAAACAAAATAATCCAAAAAGGAGCAGTTTAGGTCGGTGGGTGTCTAAGGAGAGCTGTCAGCTAAAATGGCCAAGCGCTTGATTATAGGTAAACCTAAGACACGATTATATATATTTTTAATGTATTTAGAAATTTGCCAATTATGAATTAACAACCGTTCTTTGTTCCAGGTTGTAAACGTGTTTATTTCTGCTGAAAAGTCGGCCAGTTAACAGTTAATGGGGATTGCTTCCTTTTTTCAAACAAGTCTCAGGAGCCCACTCTGCAGTTTTTGGCATGTATGCCTCTTTGGTAAAAAAGACATAAACAGTGCAAGTTTGAAGGTGGGCCTTATGTTGGAAAGGTCCATACCATACATTGATAGTCTGGGTTAGAGATTGAACAGAAACCATTTTACAGTGAGTTATCACTTCATGAAAAGTATTTTTAACATGTTGGTCGCCTAAGAATGTCTTCTTCAGTGATATAGATTATATCCAAATGTATATAAAGTATTTAGTCTGTGGTTCCTTGGCTAAAGACTACTTTGGAAATCGTAATTGTTTGGGTTAAAATAGACCCTTTGAGCAGACGAGGGACAAACGTTTCTCTTTTAATATAACATTTGGATTAGTGTAACTGTATATATTCAATGTGAGGATTGTTTCAAAACAGATGTATAAAGCATGAACTCATCCTTAAAAAAAGAACCAGCAATACCACCCATGTCTAGGAGTGAGTTATTCCTATATTCCCATTTCCCTGTACAGGGTGGATTGTTGTTGTTGTTGTGGGTTGTTGGCCATTACAGCTCGGTGGGAGTATATTTCTTACTGTCAAAACACCTTCTTTCCAGTGTAACGTGAAGAGAAGTGAGAACATGGTGCAGTTTGTCTTGTTCCTGTCTAAACAAACATTACATTTTCAAGTTTGGATATTTTAACATTAAAAAGGCGACACTGCTGCAGACACATTAATCCTTGGCTGTACACTTGACAGTTTTGGAATGGCACATTTAACATTGACGCAGTTAGTTGTGTAATGACTCTGCAGGGTGTCTGGATATAGTCACGGCACAAGTAAGATGTATTCAGGGTGCAGAGTTTATACATTCTCTCATTGCATAATCTACAAATCTCCAGTGGTTAAATATAACAACTAAAAACACTGCTTGCCATCCAAAAGGCTTGTTTCTTGCTACAGAACAGCTTCTAGGGTTTTAGAGGGTAGTCCATGAACAATTTATGTGCTCTTTTGTTTGTTTACTGTGGTTTGCCGGTCATAAAAATAAAGTCAGCTGGAGGAATCTCTCTCGCTCGTGTTGCCTCTCTGAGTTTTTCTCTCGCTCTCTCTCACACACACTCTCTTGGCTGACTGTCAAACCCTCGGAGCCATTTGGAACGTCACACCCACCCCTTGGCCAGAGCTGAAATTAATTGCTGACTAAAAAAGTGCCTAGCAACTCCCTGGCTGTGCGGCAAAAACACATCAACAGGTTGTCACTTGTGATATCAGGCGGGGTTGCCTCCACTGAATTATAAGACCTGACACTAGTAAATGATACACCGCCAGAGGAATTTACATGACATCACTGAGTGTGCCTGAGGTGCAGCATCCTCCAACCATAAGAAGAGATAATAAACAGGGTACAAAATAAGATTACACATTTGCATTACAGTGATGATCCCCAAGATTATCATTTCCTTTCAGTTTTGATAACCTGCTGATGCACATGCTACATTCATTGGAGTTATCATAATGAGCCCTTTCTAAATGTGTAAACGCTGTTCATATCAACATCCAAGAGGTAAGTACAGAGAACTGTCCTTTTGCCACTTATCAAAAAAAGAAGTAATGTGCAAGCAAATTACACTTTTCATGCCATCCAAACACATTCAATATGATTAACCCTAAATGAATAGTTCTCAGACAACCTTTAGGAAGTGAAGTTGGTCTAGACTTGACTGCTTGCAATTGCTAAATATAGAAGTCATGCAAGTTACCTCTAATCTGAGACATGAATAGGATCTCATTCCCACATTGCACTTCCCTGGACATGAGTTCTGGTGCTTTGGTTATGCAAATATGAATTTCTGTTCTCTTTCTCTGTACATAGATAGGCAGATCTAGATAAATAGAAACTATTTTTCCAAGGCTTTGGAAGCATTTAGTGCAAGAGAGTAATTCAGCATTGACAAGCTCATCAACATGCCATGTCCCATGCAGTCTGCTGAGTGCACAGGAATGCTCACAGTAGGAAATTGAACATAAGTCAGGGCAGCGGAAATTAAAATAATGAAGTCAAGAGTTCGGAGGCCCAGATTCAA
Source organism: Eleginops maclovinus (assembly GCF_036324505.1). Classification (NCBI taxonomy): domain Eukaryota; kingdom Metazoa; phylum Chordata; class Actinopteri; order Perciformes; family Eleginopidae; genus Eleginops; species Eleginops maclovinus. Next base: position 11,333,841 of record NC_086360.1, on the reverse strand, counting down.
GACCTGAAGGAGTTTGGTCTGAGACTTTTTTATTAACCTGCATTTTTGGACACTTATGAAGTGCAGCTGGCAAACAGTCCCCGAGGCAAAACATGTTTGAAATGGACCACGAGTACAGTTTTGAGTACATTTTGGTTTTTCAGCAAGCTCTCTGTGTTTGTGAAGATTAGTTTTGCTTTTTAAATACAATGTGCACCACGTTTGTAGATACATAAAAAATAAACTGTCTCCGATTTAAACAACACAGAAGAGTTCAGCTGTATAAATGCTCAAATCATAAATTCCTTCAGCGATTCTGTGCTTCTAACTTTCCCTGAAAAGAAAGCATGCGTGTCATGACAGTCTTTCCTTATCTTTCCGAATCTTGCTGGTGCTACCTTAATTCTGGCAAAGAATGTCTGCTGCTGTGTCAGGGTGTGCAGGCGAGGCTGCATGAGGGAGCAAACAAGCTGAAAAATGAGCTGACATGCAACACAGTTGATTTCTGATGCCTCAGGTCTCAAACTGTTTGTGGCTTCATAAATGAAAAGTCAGCTAATTTCATATGAGATTCTGAAATCAGAGATAAGACGGGGGATGGAAGCAACTGCAATACTTCTGTGCAATAAAGTCTTTTAATATGGGATTTACACATGACATCCTTTGTAATCATGTCAGAGATATAGAAACCAATAATTAAAGCAAATATAAATACATATTGTTGCTCGCACACATAAAAAAAAGATAAATCATATAAGACAATCTGAGTGTTGAACATGCTGTGCTCTACTAACAGAGTCTTGCCTGCACATGCTCAGAAATCCCTGAACAACACACATACAACCATATGCATTACAAATGTTAACATGCAACTCTCCGCCACTGCTCATTTTTTGTTGTGAGTTTACTTGAACCCATCTTTACTTTTATCCCCAGCCACCAAGATTCTGACATTATTTCCTGCATAGCTAATTGAAACAAAAGTGCAAAGAGTGAACTGATGTCAAATATCTAAACAAGTGCTATCTTACAGGGATGGCATCTGGACCCTGAGGCCTCAGTTGACCCATCGCTGCTCTAATTGTGTGTTCATTAAAATAGTTTAGCAACTTGAAGGCCTGAATGTAGCTCTGATAGTTCATGGTAGAAACTAGGGAAAAGGACTATGCTCTAGGGTATGATGGGGAAAGATTTTATCTATAGCTCCATTCATGGGGAAATATTTCTGTCCATTTGGCAGAGGACTGCTCTCTCAGTGAGAAGATAAGAGAGATGACTAAGGGCAGGAGACAAGCTAATGGGAAGGAGATTTCCCATGGCTGGCCAAACCACTAGCAGCTGGCCATCTGCAAAAACACTACAAAGCACAAAAACGCCAAATTCCAAACAAGCTTAGGCCATGATCAATATCAGACTCACAATTTTAACTTTTTGTATTGTTTTGAAATTATTGCTTTGTACTTCCATGTATCATTTTTTTTCACAATTTCTCTTGTGGTTTGAAATAAAATTACAGGTTTGGCCAGGACTCTTCCCTCCCAACTGTTCTATCTTTCTTTGGAAAAGACGGAGGGAAATTACTTTCTTCCACATTACCAACTCAGCCCTCTCACACATTTTAACACCATCTTACAAACCAGCAATATGGACTTTAACAATGTCACTTTTCTGACACTGCAGCGCTTTGATTTACTTTTCAAGCCCTGAAAATGACAATAGTAGATCTATGAATAAAATGGTACTTTATAAGATCATTGCTTTCTTAGTGCAGGTTCCTTACACAAAAGAGAGCAACACAAGAAGAGATCTGCCCTGATAGCTTGCTAATGGCGATAATAAGCTTGTTCTCCCAAAGGGCGTCATAGTTATACATCAAAGTCCTCCAAAATATCTAAACATGCAATTAGAATTCAAATAGTGATAAGAGTGAGATTTATTGTGCAATAAAAACTGACAAACAAACTTATGGATGCAACCAAAGCTACTGTGAGAGAGCCTGTGGTCTGCAAGAGAAAAAATGTCCATAAACACGAGTGTGGGTTTGCCTTGGCTGCAGCATGTACCGTCTCCCTCTTCAGTGGGTGTGTAAATCTTTTCTGCCTGGTGTGCAGTGAATCTGTGTGTAGCCTTAAGCAGCGCTCCATGCCAACATGTTTATTCCCCCCCCCCCCCAAACAACTTTGCGGTGCACAATCGTTTCGATGTTTCCCGTCTGTGTCAGGGGAGAGGCCCCGGGCCAGCACAGAGATGGAATATGGAGTCATGCGCCAGTCAGACTAACGGCCCTGAATACTTCCTGTGGCGCGGCACAGAGCGATGGGATTGGCCTCCACTCCATTTTCCAGTCTGAGAATCTTTCTGTGTTGCATCAGGCTTCACTTGAGCAGATTGGGGCAGATCTATCTTCTGTTTTCACTTAAATCTTCCCCTCTTCTGTGCTTTTTTAACATCCTGTCTTCCCTGCCTATTCTTCAATGTTTCTGCTCCGTAACTTGAATCATAAGTGGATTTGAGGCAGCGGTTAATCAGTGGTTTATCATTTCTGTGACCAGTGTTAATTTTGTGGGCAAATCTGACCACAGCAAGGTCCATTTGTAAAAAACTAATATTAAGACGGCAATGTTCTGAGACTGTTTTCAGCCAAAGAAACCATGAGAGAAATCTAACCCGGGATGATGAAAACATATTTCTGTTCTGGTTATGTGGGGACACCACCAGAAGAAAGACTGTGACCCATCTGGTTTTCTAACCAAGGCAAATGTAGTCCAGAATACAACAGCTTTCATACTGAGGAATGACAAGTGAAATATTTTCCGCATGCAATTATACAAGTCTGCTGTCACTGTTCACTATATGTATATACGAAAAAAATCTGAAATCCATTATTAGTCCCACAGCGAGGACATTTACTGAAATATACGGCCTGTTCCCTCAGTATCCTACGTCTTTACGCCCTTCTGTCAAACTAAATTAAGTTTAAACATCACCCATTCAATTCTATAAGATACTTTGTTGTATCGATCTAACATTGCATCACAGGCCGGGAGAGTCATGAATCCAGGGTTAAAAACAAGTTAAAAGAAACAACAAAAACATGTAAAGAAAGGTTTGCGTGACACTGTCCTAACTTATCCTTTTAGTTGGCGGTATAGGTCATGATGGGAGCAAAGTAAGTAGTCAGAAAGTAATATAGCACAGCATCAGACTTGGGAGACGTGGCAGACTGCTGTTTCCATCAAATAGTTAACAAACATATTTTCCATTATATTTAATGGGGGAAATTCCCCAACTATTTCACTCCTATTTAAGTGCATTGCCTTAATAATCTGCTGCCAGATGGAAACTGTTGTCGTAATATGGTGTTTGCCTTTCCTCCCCCTTAATACCTGTGTGCAACAACACAACAGCATGAAAGCACATCCACACACCCTCTTAGGAACAAAATGAGTAAGTGTTGTAGTACATGCAATAGGTAGCATAATGCAGCTGGCTACACATTATCCGCAGCGTTTTTTGTCCTAACCAAACTCCAGCATGACCTGCAGCAAAGCCTTTGTCTTTTTATGAGCCAGCTTTAGATAATTATGCATCTTTTACAGTACAGTTTCCAATAAAAAGTGCACAAACAAAGAGCTTTGTGGGGATCTGGAGGGCTGCTACGTCGCTGCAGTGTTGCATTCAAGGTGCATGAAGAGAGGTAGTTTACTTTGGCTGGTGTTGAGAAGCAGGGATTTGAAAGGAGATCATAGGGTTTCACTTTGTGGACACTTTGTTTGATTGGATTTAATTCCTCTTAGTGCCACTAACACGCTTTCCTTTGTTGATGGGCTGTGAGTGACAAAGAGCACACAAAAGCTGCTCGCTAGATAATAGTGACTGCTGAGTGAAGGTATTTACATGATTTGAATCCACATTATGCTGTATGTACTGGCTCAAAGCTGAAGCTTCGCTAAGTAAACGTTCCAAATTATCACCAGCTTCTGAATGGCTGCAAAAACCACACACAAAATAACATTACTGCATGAATGAAAAGCTAAATAAAGCAACAAAGGGTGTTATCTAACAGGGGCTAAGATTATGCAAGCAAAGGGTAATGAAAGTTAAACGGGGCTCTGTGCCCTTTGCTCTTCTCCTTGAGGTTTTGTTTGTTTAACAGCATTAGATCCTGGAAGCTCTTCGAGGTGCTAAAGAAGGAGGGCAGGCCGGGTGTCAGTAGGATGTTCCTCTTCCTAAAACCAAAAGGACACATTTATTGTGGAGCTTTTGGCTTTTCAAAAACACGTGGTTGATGATTCATTTGCTGAAACAATTGACTGAAAATTACTTACTGATAATTTTCAGAATCAGTTAATCCTTTAAGTCGTTTAACGAGCAGAAATGTCCAACATGCAATGGTTCTAGCTCCTGTAATGTGCAGATTTGGTCGTTTACAATGCTTTGAGTTTTGGACTGTTGGTCTGACAATACAAGCTATTTAAAGACACCCTATTATGCTGTGAAGGAAAGTTACCAAATAAATGTTCTGTTTACTATCAGATAATGATAATATTAAAAATGAATGTGTAATATAGTAAAAAAAATATTATTCAGCTGCAAAAGCAAAGGATAGTACATAGGTAATAATATAATATTAATATATAATAATTGTTGGTTAATCGTAAGGATAGTTTGTGATTATTCAGCCATAGAAAATGTACAAACATCAGTGAAGCGGCTAATCATAACACAAACCTCTTCATGGAAAGATTTTCAGTGATGTGATGACAACATAACAAACACTGTAAATTATTTTGGTAATTTCACTGTTGGTAGACACTGCGGTTTGACAGAAGTGGGGTTTACCAAAGGGGAAGTTTGAAGTCACAAAACGAGCGCAGTTCTGTCAAACTCTGTTCCCCTCCATCTCCATCGCGTAATACAAATTCACAGACAAAAATCAACACGGGAATGACTTTGGTCTGTGCCAAATGGCGGCTGCACACCTCATCTCTCAGCAAACGCAGCATGTCTATACATTACGACGATCAACGGAGAGAGGAACTGAGCAAAACAGCTGAGAGCAGCCAGCTGGCCCATTTACACACAAACAGACTAAGTGAGAATTTGAAAAAGCTCTTCTAGGAATGCTTCAGATCTATTAAACTGGAGACACGCTATTAGAGAGAAATATTGTCCTCATTAGCGCAGGTTTAGCGTCATCTGTTGCCAAATAGTCTGGATCCAGTCACACTGGGGGTTTCCAAGATGTATGAGCCACTGCTGCTCTTCATTCCTCGGTAAGCGACAGGCAACTAAGGGAATCAAACTTGCCAATTAGGGATGATAATTGTTTTCATTAAAAGTTAATCACATGCAATTTTTCTGATGAATTGACTAATCACTGGGTCTATATAGTTTCAGAAAATGATGATATAATTTCCTAGTTTAAAGGAAATATCTATAAAATGCTGGTATTGGAAGAAACATAAGATGAAAGGCAACAATTGTTTCAGAAATGCTGAAACCAGAAATATTTGACATTGTGATTTAAAGTAAGATTTATCTAAATTGTCACATTAACAATTGCCTAATGTCCTGTCAACCCATGTCAATAGATAAACATGGTAATTGTGAATTTGCAAGCAACAAAAAACAGCAGGATGGACACATTTGGTTTAATGAGGCACACAATGTCATCAATTACTGAGGACCAATGAAAAAGAAAACATATGGCATTAATAAATATAGGCTTTATTTGAGTGAAATGGCCCCAATATTTGATAAATAATATTTTTAGAGTGGAGTACAAATGAAGTTTTGTTCCCAAGGCTGAACAAATGTTCGGGTAACCCCGGCCAATGAGGTTACAGGTATCTCATTAACATTTTCTCTGGCTGGCTAACCACAACCAAAAATACACAGCCTGGCTTCACGCCCGCTAAAGAAGTACTGATGTCAAGATTAAACATTGTGGTTTCCCCCCCAAAATGATGCCAGAACACGTACACACAAACACAAACATCAAAAGGCTGAACCTGCACTAATGCTCTGCAATTAGTGTGTGTTTTGTTTGATGATGATCTCCTGTGCCCTGAGGCTCCTCCAGCTACATGATGAATTTGTCCCACTAACCTCATCATATAACCCCGTCCTCCCACTACAGCTCTCGTGCCACAATGTCTGATAAACATGCTCAGAGAAAACCTTGTTATTCTGTTTCTCAGGTACTGCAGGTTAGGAGTTAAACATAGAAGCCATCCGACACATCTCCTGATAGAGAAACCACAAACAAATAAACGAGAGGGTCAGATTTCTAAGATGAATGTTACACATTACAGTGATGAAAGCGGAATCCATGTCTTTAATTACATTTAATGACTTTGAGGTGTATGTCTATTCTCTCTCTGTTTTTAAGATGCTGATGATTTATTGGATATGAAAAGAAGTGGCAGATACCTTGTGCCAGCTTGCCTTTGTTGTTGCTGATGGAAAACGAAATATTTTAGAGTTGTTAAAACTGAACACCAGAAGAAGCTCCAATAAAAATAAAAATGTTAGTGTGTGGATTACGACAAAGTTTTTCTCGTCTTTCCTGAAAGTAGACAAACACCTTTCAGCAGAGGAATATCAACTAAAAGTCTGAAACACAACCGATTTGAAATGTTCTCCTGATATCAGATCTGCTCCACAGGGACCAAGCCACCTGTCCGAGAGGCCCGTCGGGAGGCTGGAGGCCAAATCTCTAGCAACATGTCAGATTCTTTGATTAACATTCCTGCCCAGGACTCATTTAGCAGTTCTGTCAACAGGTGGACGCATGGAGACAGGCGGCTCACAGACAGAATTATTGGAGGGAATTCTGACTTTGTCCTTCATCACCGCTAATAATGAGACAGGTGAAAGAAGGAGCTGAACCTGTGAGCTACCCTCGGTTTTCCTCCCACCAACCCCCCTCCTGCCTCAGACAAAGGGAGAAAAACTGTGTTTGTGAGAGACAGAAGAATAAAAGAAAAAGATAGAAAGTAGGTAGGTGTCAGAAATAGAGCGAAAGGTCTACTGGTGGAGCTCTTTCCTTGCTTTAAAAAGGGAGTTTTTTTTTCTTTTTTTCAAGGACCCTGGGTTAGAAAATCCTGTGAAAGCAACAGCTGTTGTTTCCTTTTCTCCAAACAAAGGCCAAGGACCCACTGGAAGCTGATACGCCATTCAGTGGAGGTTGTAAAACGAAACGGGTGCACAGGAATGAGTCAGTCTTTCTCTAAGCCATGACACTTTGTATCTTCAGGCAAAGATAGTCAAACGAGAAGAGAATATCTAATGGCACCTCTTTTAAGTTTCAACTGAGAAGCAGGGGGGGAAACTAAGAAACTTGTGAGTATAATCAGACACAGGATGATTAATTTATTCAGCTCAGCTGCCAGCGGGGAGGTGCTAAACAAATAAGTGAAGAAAAGCACAGAAAAGCAAGACACACAAACAACAAGGCTCTCTCAACTCGTGTTTTGCTTGCACTTCACGGTTAATCATTTGAAGGGAGGGGAGTCATATCTCCACACCAGCTAGTGCCTTTTTCATTTTGCAAATAAACAAACATTATTTTCAGTGTTTGGTTTTAAAAATCTGGAACTGATTGGCTGATTTATAAATCCAACTGTAGCCCTTTTTGAAAAGCATTTAGAGAATTGAGGAAGACTTTGTACTACATATACTACAAGTCTTTAAACTGATGGGTGCCTTCATATGGTGAGAAAAGCATTGCAGCATGAATAATGTTATCCCTTTGCCTGCTTTGCTGAGGTGCAGCTTTAGGTCAGACACTAATCTAAATATTTGCATCCTTCTGTCTACAAATCCAGCTCAGGGTGGTACGTTTGACTGTCTCATGGCTCACAGTTAGACAGAAGGCCATAAATCTCTGCTGTGTTGCCATCTCGAACCACACCAGCTAAATTAATTTCTGACGCCGACCACAAACTCAGTAAGTGTTGCAATTGGTATGTTTATTAGAGGACCACAGGCTCCTGAGAAAACAGAAAACAGCAGATTGGTTTTGAGTGCACTGTGGGAATGGATACCAGAGATGGTATCTTTTTTCTTCTAAATATGAGAGGGGAGGGCAATAATGTTTGTGTTTTTCAGGAAAACTTCAGGGACATCTTATCTGAAACTAGGGAGAACACCAACACAATGCATGGCTTGACTAGCCCAGATTGGATTTGACACAGTTAATTGATCAGATAATAGTAACTGGACTATCTGAACAGCTATACTTCTTATAACTGCTCTGTAATTGTCCACTTACCTATATATTTTCCCAGATCTATACCACTCTTAAGCTTAGCAAAACAATTGGAAAAATTAAAGAGTGAGTTTTAAGGTGTAAACATTCCCCTACGGGTGGTTCAACCTCCAGATGTTTGGTAGTAAATCATGGGGGCTAGTAAAGAAATAACCAGAACCAAAAAAAAATGAAATTTAGTTTTTTTTTAAATTAAAAACATAACTTTTCTACAGTGGCTCACAACTGACAATCAATCTCTAAAGAGGGCCTTTACCACTTTTATGTTAACTTAGGACCACAAGGTTCACGCCACTGGCTGTTTGAACAACCAAAATGTCAAACTTTTCCATTAACAGCCAACTGTCAGTAAATAATAGGTTTTTTCTATGCCTTAAGAATGAAACAAGTTATAGGAATAAAATATTAGTTTTTTACATAGTGTGTGTTTGTATGTGTGTGTGTTGAGTTTAGAGGGGGATTGAGTGGAAGCAGCCGCTCCAGAGAGGTTTACCTGGCTGATTGCTGCCAGCAGGAACTGTCTGCTATGATCTGACTGATCCACACCAGGGGCTGCAGTCCTGCAAACACTCTATAATCCCATTTAATCATTAAAATGTTGGATAATTATCTCCAATTTCATCATTTATAAAAATATGTCCCAGAGGGAATATAATGACAGAAATGATGAGGTTTACAGCCTGGTAAACAGCTAGCCTGGTTCTGTGAAACACAATTGTCCTAACAGCACCTTAAAACCTTACTAATTCACATGTTATATTTCTTTTTTCTAATCCATAAAAGTCAAAGAGTAAAAACAACAGGTTGTGGTTTTACAGTCATGAGTTAACCGCAGGACTATTTCTTAGCTTGCTAACACTTCCTTTCTGGTGTCATGTGGTCACCACTACGTTAAGAGCTAAGAGATCATAACAAAATCAATCTAGAAACATTATGGGAGCAAATTATTTTCACACAAAGATGTTCTCATAGACAAAGTCGTAGATCCGATATGCCTAACTTGCCTCTACTTTGTACAGCCCTTTTCCTTCTCAAGGTCTCAACATCTCTCCCTTATTCATTGTTGCTCTTTGTCCCGCTTTTGCTGACACAAACACTCCCATGCCGTAATTTTGGCCTGTTCATTTTCACTCTCATTCCTGCCTGCTGTACCCTCCCCCAAACACACACACACACACACACACACTTTCCTTGTTCCAGACATTACCAACTCCCTGTTGTATGCTCCACCTTCCTCTGCTGTTCCTGTGGTGTCTTTAACATGACATATGAGCAGTTCAGGAAGAGACTTGCTCGGCTTTCCGTCTTTACTAGCTGCTAAGCTGGATTTCCATGTGAGGGGGGATATGGGCCTTAATATGATACAGGAAAGGAGCAGTGATAAAATAGTTCTGGATTTTTTGCAGTGTTGTTTTTTTGCCTGCAATCACTATCCTATTTCCATCATTATTTTCATTATCATCAACAGTTTTTTTTGCATATTTATAATGTTTAGCCTGACATCACATCACAGCACGTCCTTGTTATCAGGCATTTATGAATGATCAAACATAGTGGGAAATGAGAGTACCTACTGTCACCAAATTAGAGGATTTTCATATTGGATTTACACTCCCTGGTACTTCTGCTGTTTCTATCTTACACACTAACAAACTGCATGTTGTCAGAGTGAAGTATGCTGTCCAAAACAATCACAGAAAACACATTTAGTTTGTGGGTTCAATCAGTCATCCCAAAACAATGCAGAGGCATCTGAAAACCTTTCTGCGCCATCATGAACTGAAGCACAAAGAGGGCTTTATTAATGACCCTGAATCACCAGTCCTGCTCTCAGTTGCTTTGGTAAACCTGACCATTGTGTGCAGTGCCTTTGCAGCCCAAGTGGGATTATTCATTGTGTGTTTAGCTCATGTCAGCCGAGTTTATTACAGATACATCATGTTCTGTGCCTTTCTCCTTCGCAATGTAGGACACAATTTTGCTTAACAGACTGAAAAGATTTCTTGGTACGAGCGTTTAAGTTTTAAGGGTTTTTTATTCTTTAATATGAGAAACTTCATTCCTAAAAATCCGATGAAAGGTGTTTGGTTTTTGTAAACACAAAATAATATATATTAAGGAAGCATTAACTCCAAAAATCCCTTTTGCTTACTTTGGATATTTGCCTTTAGATCAAGTAATTGCTTCCTGTTCCAAGTTACACTCAGCACTTCTTTTACTGCCTCTTGTCAGACTTCAAACAGAGACGCTGAACCTCTTTCAGCCGAGAGGTGAAGTGCAGCCTACTGAAGGCTGTCAGATGTGTTTGCTCTTAGGATTTCACTTGAAGATGTTTACAAATGCCACTGCAGGGAGCACAACAGGAAGAAAGGAGGTTCAAACGAGTGTTTTGAATGACACACTGAGCTTATGTGAATCATTTACTAATCTCTTAAGCACATAAATGAGTTGTAAATATTGAGAAATCTGCAGCCCTTTAGACTAATTGAGAATGGGATAAAATGTATGAATACTTTCCAACTAAGACAAACACAGAGGCTCACCTAACGTTAACTCAGCTTTGTGTTAACTTTGCGTTTAGGGATACAACTACAAGTCAGTGTTGTGAGAAGTGCCTTTCAAAGATTCCTCTGTCGAACGCATGCCTTTTCATTCATTGCTTTGAAGGCTCCCATTTGTGTTTGGGTTAACAAAGCCACATCTACTCACACACCGACCCAACATATTTATGACCTACAGTCTGTACATGGTCTGTTCTGCATGAGCCTGCACTGCTGCCTGCCCTCTGCTGTGAAAAGAGAGGGAGCATAAAAGAGGAAATGAATGTGTGAGGGATGAATACGTGGCCCTGGGGGTCAGCTTAATGGAGTGAGACCCCGGCCCCTATTGACTTCCACTGCCAAACTATTAACTCCACACAACTCCCGAGCTACAGCCTCATTATTCATGTTTCGGGGGGGGGGGGGGGGGGGGGGGGGGGGAATTTCCTGTTTGGACATTTTGTGTTGAGTTAGTTGGATGATTGGGTTTCTAGACTCCTAAATAATCCATAATAACTTAACTTTGTGAATGTAACAATCTGTGTTGTGTTTAAAAACCAGGACAAATGCATAAAACTTAAAATGACACGCCTGAGTAGTTTTAAACAATCCCATAGTCCACTGATGCAAAGTAAAGTATTTCTTTTCACTGAAAAAAAAAAGACAACTATGCTTACAGAGTCGTGAACCACAATGAAGATATCAATGATTATGGGGGATTAACAGATGGTAAAAGGGTCCACTGGCAGATTTCATGGCAGAAACTAGTTAACATTCTGTGATTTTTAGCAGAAAAACAGCTGAATCCCTCTAAAACAATCCACCAATTTTTTATTTATTTTATTTTTAATTTTGAATGACTAATTATACATGAAATCATCAACGTTTGTGCCACATTAAACTTCCTTACTGGAAAGTCATGCTTCTTCTAGCCTAAGCCTACAGCAGTTGTCAATAAGAAAATACATTTTGATACTTTTGTCTAAATTAAGCAAAGTAAGCAGGGATCCACGAATAAATCCATCGCTCAGCAGTGCCTCTTCTGGTCAAATGCTTCACAGGATAGTATTAAAAACGCCACATTTTCTTACTGAAGATATTATTGCTGTGTGCCTGCTCTGTGTCTGTCTAGAATCTTGCAGCAATATGGTTAGGGAATGATGCAAAGACAATGTTCTACTGAGACAAAATAGCAATCATTGAAAAGCTGAAAGTGCTTTGCATGAAGGCAATGTGATCTTCCTTAGAATGCATGTACCCGCCTGAGATGATGCCAGCGAAGAATCCTACTGACTTGTGTGTGTGCGCTTGTGTGTGAGTAGGGGCTGATGGTGTTATCAATCACAAGCGAGAGGGGTGTGTTTCTTTAAGACAAACCCAAAAATGGTGGCCCGGTCACCACCTCCTTCACTGAGAAGGGACTGGCTGCTGTAGGAGTTTTCCTTGGCGGGTCAAGCCTGCCATTGAAGTCTGAATGGGCTGCCATGGCAGATTACACTGCACAGCTGGCCCCTTACCGTGGAAATTAAGTTATGCCCCGTGTCAGCAAGTTTTGTGTTTTCCTCTCTCTGTCTCTTTCTCTGTCTCTCGTCCCTACCCCTCCCCCTTTCCTCTGCCCCTCTCCTCTTAATTCCTTGAATTGTGGAGGCCTCTAAAAAACGACAGCCAGAAGAGGTTCTTGGAGTTAGAGGTTGGTTATGGGTAATCATGCTGGGAAAAAAACAAGAGATGCAAAAGAGCTTTGGTGCATCTATGTGCCTGAACTCCCCTGCAATCCTCCATAAACAGATACTCACTTTCAGTGGCACATGAAATCATTTGCATACACACGGGCAGTTACACACAAACGTAAACAGAAGCAAACAAACAGACGCAGCCCTGACTCCTTGTCTCCGCGCCTCTTTGACTGAGTCCTGCTGCACTTGTGGCCCCTGCCTCGTGTTTTGTTTATTTGTGGGGGAAGTTGTTTGTGTTGTGGTCAAAGTGAAAGGCAAACACTCCAGCTCCTCCAGTGATGTGTGAACATGCTGGGAATGTCCCCCCCCCCCACCCCCGAGCCCGCAAAGCAGCTGGACCTGCTAGCTGTTACAGGCTGACAGAGCACGAGGGGGACAGAGCACGCTTGACTGTTAAACACCTCAATTAAGGGGCTATAAAGTAGGATTTACTGCACAAAATGACCATAATATATCTGTGGCGGGTTGATAGGGCTGATCGATAGCAGTTACTCAAAAGTAAACATTGCCAAATGCTCAGACATCCATCCATGTGATTCTATGCCATTATTTATTCAGCTGCTTGTAACAAACAGTAACTCACAGCAAGTTTCGTATCATCATCTTTCGACGATGTCAGAGGGAAATACAGTACTTTTGTTGTTTACTATATGCAATGTCTGCTTTCAGAACAAGCCAATTCTCAAATCTTCCCATCATCAATAATACAACTATTCCTCACCATTGTTACAAGTCTTCCAAGTTTAACAATAGAACATTGCTTGTCCATGCCCTGTAGTATGACCCACAATTCCTGATTTGACACCTCCATCAGTAAGACAACATCATTTGTCTGTTCCTTGCGAGAGCATTACATATCCTGCTGACAAATGAATCACTTTTATGATATGACATTGCTATGGTTAAGGTTTTTGGGATTAAGGTACAATAACCACATTGTTAGGTTTAAATAAGTGTTTTGTTTGGATACAGAAAGCATCTTGGTTGGGGTTAAAACAACACTGAAGCTAAGGGAATAATCATCAGCAGCCTGGGAGAACAAAACAGCTCTCTCCTGCATTAAAGTTATGATAAGTTATGATGTTTCATGAAATTAAAACCATTTTTGTATACTTTGTATTCAGTAATACCTTTGTACATAGAAGTTTTCATTGGAAGGTCTGTTTTCCAACAGAGGATTCAACCTGCCTATACCTACAGTGCAAAGTGAGTTTGTTTGCTGCACTGTAAACAAGTACACATGTTGCTTCTCTGCATTTGCTGAACCCAAAATTCTGGGACCTGTAGTTACTAAACCACACTTGCAAACCATTGGGTTTCACCATATCAATGAGGCGGAGGTATTAGGGATTACTCCTTTAAAGATGGATGTTATTTGACACATGCATTCATCCCTTCCTCCTTACACAGATTTTCTTGAGCTATATTGTCACCTTACGTCCTCTTTTGATCCAAATATGGTAATGCAATGGCTGCTATGCAGTGATTTGACACAAGAACAAAAACTCATGTTTTCTTTAAAGGGGCTTGCTGACTGTTGTCCTTGGAAGGACATTTTTCACTTTTGATATTTCACTGGGCTAATGTGGGTTTTATTTAGGTTTCTTTACCTTTTTTTCAGCTGTAAACACATGTAATGCTTTTGCTGTTATTTTGCATTACCTCACAGTGCCACAGAGTAGGTTTTCCTTACTTACATATCAGACTGTTGCTGTATCTAACATAAATGCACATGTGGACCAGTACAACTTGTTTTAAACCAATGGTTTTCTATTCTTCATCAGCTAAACTACTATGGAGGGGGTGTTTTTTCAAACACTACACCGGCTACATAAGCACTGCAGTACAACTTACAAAACCAGTGTGCAATAATTGGTGACCCCTTTTGTGAAAGACTCAAGGGCAACATTTTAAACAGCGAATATATCAAATGGCTGCCACAAACAGTCAGGTAGCAGAGCATTCTCCTGGTGACAGTGGGATTAGTGCCGCAGGTTTTCTCTCAGGACCCGAGGAGTCGGGCTGCAGCTTGAGTAACTGGATTACAGCCTTTTCTCATTTCAAAGGGGTTGTGAACTCAGCAGAGGTCTTGCATGATGAAATCAAAGTGGCAGCTGAAATGGAAGGGAAAAAAACAACAAGAGTTTCTCAAAGGTCTCCAGGAATTGTCCCAGCAGCTAATGAGAAAGATTCTAAATCAATGATCATTGCTTCGCCATGTCACCAGGATCTGATGCAAATACCATGCATTCTGAGAACTATCCCAAAGCTAAGACCAGGAGGGGAGCATCTGGGAGAACTGAGAAGAAACTATTTTCAATAAACACACTCTGATGGAAATCATAAGGAAACAACGAACAGCAACACACCTCTTTTTTAACTGCCTCTTAAAATGTGCGTCAAAGCTATGGCAGGAGCACAGAGGGGAGTCGAGGTGGAGCCCATTCCATGGAATACCCTGTGGTAACTTTCGGGGATTATTTCCAAATCCTTTCAAATGAACTTTCCATCCCAGTGCCTCCTCCTCCATCTCAGCCATTCCAACTGTCCAACCATTTCTACATCACTTTCTGAACAACCTCGCATGGAGCCCAAGCGAAAACAAATGTCCGTGAGAAATATGGTCAGCACATATCGGGAGAACGTTTCTCACTTGAAAGACTGGAGAGGTCAATATTTAGGACTGGAATTTAGTTTTATCAATGTGTTAATTCGAGACGAAAAGAACGCATCGTAAATAAAGCACGTTATGAATATTTACAATAATAGAAAAGGGTCAAAAAACCATCACATATGCGAAAATCTAACTTTTACCAAAGTCAAAACAGCATATATGTTCATGCCTGAAGTCCTTAGAGAACATACTGAAACAACGAAGCATTTCAGAGTTTTGTTTTGATTGTAGATTTCTTAAAGTAAAACAAATTCCAGCTGAATAGGTTCCATATAGGTTTTCCATTTACCTCTGCATGAAAAAAACGCAACCCTAGCTGGTGCCAGGACTTAACTGAAAACACTGCAAGGGAAAGTAGGGCTAAGGTCAAATATTCCATGTTGTCAAATATCCCGTCACACAGATGTTGTGTTACTTCTCATAGAAACGTATTCAACTCACTTTGTTGAATAAATGGAGAGGAGAAAGAAATATAAAAATTATTTCTGTAGTTCAAAGGTAGTCAGCATTATTACAGATCTCAGCCTACACAGCTTCAAACTTCCAGCGTCATTGGTTTATAGAGCTGCACCTTTGTAAACATTGTGCTGTGATATGCATGGGGTGAAGGGGTGAAGTGATCTGCATGGGGTGAAGTGTGGGCCGTTTTGTTCAGGAGGCAAAAGAAACAGAGCTTGGAAGTGAACTGGGCTCACTGAAGCAAAGTTGATGGCAGAGATACCTTACACACGCTCAAATAGCTGGAACACAAACAGCCACAGTTTGTAAATTACACCAAGAGCCAACACACACACACACACACACACACACACACACACACACACACACACACACACACACACACACACACACACACACACACACACACACACACACACACACACACACACACACACACACACACACACACACACACACACACACACACACACACACACACACACACACACACACACACACTTGTGTGGAGGAAGAGAGGAGGGCATCTTAACAGAAGCATGTTGTCAAACATCAGCTGTGGTAGCTGATAAATGTATGTTATATTATACCACTCGTAATATAATAAAAGAAAAGTGTCCCTTATCCTTTAAATCCCTTAGAATTTAGGATTGGTTTCCCATGTGAACACTCCACTCTGCAATGCATTCAAGCACTCATTGTGCACCATTTTAATTTTATGACAAGCAGGCCAGTTTTGTGAGATTTTTTGCACCTCATTCATCCATTCACACAGTGCATTATTATGGCCTAATCAACGCATGCTGTGCTTTTTCTAAGTGCTGAAACTGCCTGAACAAATGCGAGAGGCAAAAGAAAGACAAGGAGGAGGGGGAGAGAGCCGGCTGTGCTACACAGCTATTCTCCTGCTGCAAAGCTTCATGCAAGGCAGATCACATACCGACACTGCGAACTGACACGGTATCTTTTTTAGTAGCTCAACTAATGAAAATAACCTGGGGATGTTTTTGCATGCACACAGCATTAGTTAAATATTTTACTGTGAGGTTTAAAAGTCTTTTTTGTTTTGTTTTAAAGTTACTTTTTGTATTTCTTGATGCAAAAAACATAACTGCTAACATAAACAAAGGCATTTGAATAATTTAAGAAATTCACAGGGGAGTTTTAGGTGGGAATTTCAAGATTAAACATCCCTCTCCCGACCTGTCATGTTTTTCTTCTTCTTTTCTTGCAGAGGAGGTTTGAGACCCAAGCGGCAGCAGATCGTTCCCACATGCTTCCCCGCCGCTCGGCTCTCCAGAGGTGTCAAGCCAGCCTGAAAGAATGAAGTGCCTCCCTATTGTGCTACCCAACTATTATGTGCTTAACATTTCCATGACAAAGATGCCACTCGACTTCTCCTCCATCCATTGAGCTGGAGAGCCCTTGTCACCCTTCTAATAAAACATTTTGCTGCAAATCATTGATTTAATGCCCTAGAAGCTGACCAAATAGAGAGGATAGATGATGAAGAATATCTCATAAAAATAATATTGAAAACAAATGTTAGTAACTATAAATTCTAAAATACAAATAATGCTTACATTTTTTTTTTTTTACTGAAAACCTAAATGAATGCATACTGTACCCGGAAATTCAAACTAATTAAAGAATGATCTTTAATCTAATAAAAAAACACACATTGATTGACAGGTTTTTTAAAAAAAAGGTTTGTTTGCATCTGTAAGTAAAACTTTTTCCTTAATATCTTTTCTTTTGCAAATCCTGATTTTCAATCTATTGTGAACACTCTTGATTGTAATTGGATTAGTTGTATATGATTAGAAAAGAGCGTGGCTTTAACAGTGAGGGTAGCTACTGATACCTGAGCACAGAGGGTGTTGGTGGGGGAGGGGGGTGTTCTGTTGATTTATGGTGCCAGTTGCTTTTGACAACAGCCTGCTAAATCAAGACATAGCGGGTCATTAGGCTATCAGTCAACAGAGGAATCTGCCCTGCATTTTAAATGAGCATGTTGTATTTACATAAATAAGAATATTAAAGTTATTCTTTCTAACAAACATTTGTATTATGAAAACAGTATTCCTTTAAACTGGTGAATTTGATATATAGACTGTTTCTTCATTAGCAGCAGGATTTATATACAGTTTATCATCAACTAAATAAACCTCACTGATGAGTAAAAGCAAACTAAGGAGCAAAATCATCACTTTAAATTAATCATATGGATCTAAATTTTAATTTGACCAATAACTATGTTATGCCCATCAGTTCATTGTGCAGAGTTGAATAGGATTAAGTGTGTGAATTAAATAAATAAGTCACACACTTTTGACATTATTTTGTTACTTAACCAAAATTGTATAAAGCCGTTTACGTCAAACTGATGTGAGAAAAAAGTCATGAAAGGAATAAAAAAATGATGAGATTTTGTCAATTTAACAGATTTTTGTTCGTAATGTGTCTTCGCTTACGGCAACTTATCCAACATTTATTGTCCACCATGCATATTAATACAAAAAGTATTGTGGAGAAAAAACACAAGTCGCAGTCAAGAATGATATCTTCAAGTTTCCTTTATGCCTTCTATAAAAGTATATCATTAAGGCAAGCATACAGTGGATTTAGACATTTCTTTCTCTAGGCAATACACAGTGAATAAATCATCTCATAGTCTAAAAACATAAAGGATTCTCTGAAAAAAACTATATAGGTTATACACATATATACAATACACATTATCTTTGAAGAAAGTACAGTCAAAATAACTTCCCTTTAAAGCTGGAATATTCAGTCTTGTATTCACATGATGAACATTTGGATGTAACTAGGTGGCATGTAATAAATTACTGTTTCACTTAACTCCTTATCTATTTACAGTTTTTTTACAATTCATAGATTCCAGCATTAAATACTTGTAAATCAAACATTCTGGTGCCAAATGGCAACAGTGTCATATAAAAATAGTTAATGTCTTTAAAAAAAGAAAAAAAAAGAAAGAAAAGATTGGCAGTGCGCAGCATACTGATTAAGCATTTCATTGTTTCCAAAACAACTGTCTATGTGGCAACTTTACAATCAGAGTCTGTGACCTAGAGAAAGAAGACAATCTAATTTAGCTTATCACTAAAGCAAAGCATCTGGAGAGCCGTGAAGTGGTGTGGTTTGATAAAAGGAGCAGCCTGCAGCTCAGGCAGTTTTAAAATATCTTTCTGGTCCCATTTGCATAGAAAATATCCTGGTGTGATATCCTTCAGCGTCTAAAACTCTTTACTCAAACAAGGCCTGCGCCCGAACACCCTCTCTTTCAGTCTGTGAGGCTCTAACCTCTCCCAATAGCAGAATGTCAAAGAGTGACACAAATGTAGATTGCCTTTTATCCGGACAAAAATCGGGGCAGATTATGAACCCAGGGATTAAATGAGGGGCAATAGAGCCAAAATGGATGCCAGCAGGGTCAAAACACAGTGGGCTGCTGGTAGAGGGGCTCCGCTGTCCTGCTCCACTGTATAGTCAGGTTCCGTGTGGTCCTCGTCGTCTACTGGATACGGGCCGCAGTAAGAGCCGCTGCCTTCTTCTCTCACCGGAGAGTCGAAGCACAGCGACTTCATGCTGTTCTTAACAAACTCACAGATGGCCCTCTCCGTCCCGTCACACATGCACGTGTCCAGCTGCTGACCCTTGGGTATTTTACGCATATTCGCGATCACATTCCGGCAGGCGTTCGTGCAGATTGACCCGCTGAAAAGTTTCCCGCAGTGTTTCAGATAATCTTGCATCGAGGAGCTGCACTGCCCGTCTCTCTCGCACTGGCGCCGGGCTTCCGTGCAGCCGGTGCTGGTAGTCTTGGGTAGACACGGCTCGATGGCCCGTTTGGTGCTCGTGCACAGCGGATCATGGGCGCAGCTGCAGTCCTCCAGAGCCGGCCCGTTTTTGGTCAAGTTTA
Source organism: Eleginops maclovinus (assembly GCF_036324505.1). Classification (NCBI taxonomy): domain Eukaryota; kingdom Metazoa; phylum Chordata; class Actinopteri; order Perciformes; family Eleginopidae; genus Eleginops; species Eleginops maclovinus. The sequence continues at coordinate 11,314,232 of NC_086360.1, read as the reverse complement.
GCTGCACAAGCGAGGAGATGCAGTGGCTGGGGCACTTCCTCCTCTCCCCGTTCAGCACCGGGCCACATGCGCGCGAGTAGTGTTCGTATGCGTAATTGCACTCGGGCTCGGCTTGGCAGTTCATGATGGCTTGCCAGCATATCAGTCTTCTACCGTGGGACGGCGAGGCCACGGATAAGTAGCCAAAAAACAAAAGCACACAACCGAGAGGCCAAACACATCTACAGACACTCCGTGCCAATGCGCCAGAGCTTGCCATTGTTCTGGCTGCAAGATAGGGTAGAACCCACAGCAGTGTCACATGCAAAACCTCTACACTACTCCCATGGATAGTGTCTTTACTGGAGAGTGTCATTTACTCCGAGGCAGATGGTGTGTGATAGGCCCGTGTGTGGGCGTTCAACAGGCTGGCACTGCGCTGTGTAATCCCGGCTCCATAAACCCGTCAGCGATGATCCATTTGAGCCGGATTCTTGTGCGAAACTGCCGCTATCCATACATGATTGGGGGAAACTGAAATAGAGACTTACAGGAGTAAAAAAAAAAAAGACGCCGAAAAAAAAGTTCTCCAGAAGTTTAAGAGAGTTTCTGCAGCAGCTTATTCCATCGCTGGGATTCTTTAAATTCGTGTAACAAAACTGCCTCCAGCTCAGCGATCTCTTGCGTCCTCTCTGCTAGCGGATCTCAGACAAAAAGCGAAGCTGTATGTCCCGAGAGCCCTTTGGAGGAGTGCGCTGGATCATTTAGCAGTCCTTGTGCGCACGGGTGTGCAAACAAATAGTGCAAGGGGAAAAACAACAACCCTTGTGGGTCGCAAGTGGTCCTCTACTCTCTCCCCTTTGAGCATTTGTCTTTCTGCCCCTTAGCCCCCTCTACATATTAGCGAGGTGCTTCTCATTGGTTGGCCACTTGTTGTGGGTTCCTACGTAATGATGGGCGGGAGTTCAGAAGGGGAGCAAAATGGGCTTGAGAAACACAAGGTCAGGTGAGATGAATGTGTTGGTGAGTAGATTTAGTGGAAAGAGCAGTCCTCTTTTAGTATAATATCTGGGGGAGGGGGAGCAGGTTACTCTAAAACCTTTCATACTTACAGTATTTTCAAAAATTAAATCAGAACATATAACATATATATTCACACCATAAAATATTGTGATGGTATGTTTTTTTTTAAGATCACTAGCTTTGGTTCTTGATTTTAATTTACAGTATTACTAAATAATATCACGTACCTATCTTGTATGAATGAAAGCAAAAGACAAATAAATGTATTTATTATTTCTTAATTCATGCCGAATAGTATATAGACGTTGTTTAAGGGAATAACAGAAGGTTTACAAAATAATAGTTGATATTTCCCATTGTAGTAATAATCATGAGCTGTTGCTTGCAATGTTTTGTATTTACAATACTAAATATAATCTCATGACGTATTCTTTGCTTCATGTAACAAAGTCACAAACTACAGTATGTGCAACAAAACCAGCATGACACCCCAGTAAAGCACTTTCTAAAGTGCAATATTCTGCAGATAGTTGATAATGACACTGACTGCTGTACAATATTACAACTGAACTCCAGGCCTGCAGTGCTAATGATCAGTGCAGCATCCTCATTGATAAATTAATCATCCCTATCCTATTAACACTTCCTCAGCAGAGCAGTTGAGTACAAACTAATTGAGGGGTAAAAAGGGCACTTAGTGAACATCATTTAATATGATGATCACGTATTAAGGCTAACTTCCCACTTCCTATTATTGCACTTGCATTATTGCAATGTCAAATGTTAAGCCGGTGAATCACGGGGACATTCATTTGCTGTGTCTTGCCTCAACATGTGATCTGGTATTAATCCAGTCATACTGACTTGACTGACTACAGATGTTTATACCATATCATCAGCCTGTGTTAATAAGTGTACTCCAGGAGTTTTGCTGTAAATAACAGAATCATTTCTTTATGCATCTGTTGCATTGTTGGGCAAAGGGTAATAAAAAGTGACAGTTTTCCAAGTTAGTGTTTATCCCTGAATATAATTCAGAATATCTTGATACAGCCTCTATGGAAGATGTGTCAATTCACACTTGTTAAATTAATGTTACAGTTGTTATACAGTAGAACTTTTCTTGATATTAATCTCTACTATACATATCTGGTGACATAATGCTTAAAGTTATTCACAGGTGTGTGTCCATACTGTATAAATAAGGTCTCTAAAAACTAAATTAACACAGAGGATGTGGATTAGTTGCAATTTAACAGAGTTTAAATATCTTTGGTGGTTTTGACTTACATATTCCAATTAAAGTAGTAGAAGTAGGTTTTTCTGTGCAAAGAGTATTTCATTTTCTAAATTGTACAATAAAGCAGTTTGGGGGAAAAAAAACTTTCAGCGGATCTTCAAATATTTCTTCCAAAGGTTTGAATCAAAACAGAAACAGTTTTCTAGCATGTTCAATCGTATTGGATGAACTGACCTAGAGAAAAGACTGTTTTCATTGACCTGCTGTTGAAATCTATGATTGGTCATCAAATTGGGGAACATTACAAAGCAAAAGCTCTAGCAGCCCTGGATGATTATTTTTATAGTTATAATATATTTCCGCTGACCATCAAAAAGGTCATTAAGATTCTGAATATCTTGTTGATTTTAAAAAACGTTTGACTTTTAAAAGAGTTAGAAATTTGCCCAAATATATCTCCCTGGACCTCATAATCAAAATAACACACAAGGGTGTATGTGTGTGTGTATGTGTATGTGTATGTGTATGTGTATGTGTGTGTGTGTGTGTGTGTGTGTGTGTGTGTGTGTGTGTGTGTGTGTGTGTGTGTGAGTAAAATGATAGCCCACATGTTGACACATGAGCGAGAGGAGGCAGTTTAGTTCTTGAGGCCTGATGTGGATGAGGGAGTTGGGGAAAGAGAGCAGCGAGGGCACAAAGGCTGTTTGTGTTTCAAACAGCATTCTGATCTCAGGAATGTACCTTTAGGCCACAGCCGTGAGCTCCCCACTGCAAACAATGCACTCAATGTCAGTTACGGCTGGCTAGCACAGACGCTGCTGGCGCTACTCCAAAGTCCCAACTCGTCGAAAATGATGGATACAAGGAACTCAATACCTCAGGAGTCTCTCTCCTGCCTTGCCCTCCAGCACAAAGAATAGAAACACTATGTTCTTCAACAACAGATTCCCAAAAAACAACGTCTTCATTGTTTTAAGTGCTTTTAGCACAACTGTAATAGGAAACAGAGGCAACACCATTCAAGCAAAGAATTCATTCATCTTTTTATATTTGTGTCAATTAAGCAGCAATTTAGCCTTTCAGAGTCCATAATAATTTGCATCTTTTGAAAATTGATTAAGTCAAAACTTCTAAGAGAAAATACCTCTTTAAAAACTCATCAACCACATAAAACAATCTTTTATCCTAAACAGACAGAAAAAAAGCTCATTGAATCATCCAACACTTTTGTCTTTGCCAACAGCTGTACGCTCAAACCAGATGTGCTACACCGAGCGCGGAGTGTCGTTACTTTGAGGGCTCAATTAAACCAGAGTTCTCGCCGCAACAGTCCAATTAAGGGACAAACATAATGGTATTAAAACCATCCCCTGCCGATGTTCAGAGAACCGAGAACTAAGTTGTCTGAAGAAAACTATATTTTAACCAAACATTGCCAACAGGTGTTTTGGAAAATTACTTGAATTATAACTTTGGTTGAATAAAAATCATCACTACATAATGGTTTCAACTTGTTTTTACAGTTTCTATTAGAAAGAAAAACTAAAAAGATGTCATTAAAGACATTTATGTTGCTCTATTTGATACATTTTGACATTCTTGCTGCAGATTTTAAACAGCTCCAACTCATTAATGGTCACAGGACTTCTGCTGCTGAAGTGTAAAGAGAGCTGTGTTGTGAGGATTTCATGAGTACCTGCTGGAGCTGAATCCCAGCAGAGAAGGTCAGCAGCAGTGGGCCTGCACAGCGCTGTCTGAAAAAGGAAATATCAGGATACAGGAAATGAGTTGGCAGGAACTATCCATTCAAATTGCTTCCTCTTTGAGATTTCTGAGAAGCGATAATGGCAAGTGATAAGTTATTTGGAACGGAATCAAATAAGATTACGGATTCATTTCCTTCCTCGTGTCTGCCTATTAATTTGCCTCTGGTTAGTCCGTCATCTTCTGGGGATTTGTGTTGATTTGTTCGGTGGGGGACTGCACAGTGACACACAAGTGATTACAACAGTACAAGTTGGCAGATAATGACAGAAAGTCAAAAATAAACCAACTATTTTTATCATTTACAAGTGTTTTGCTTTTAAGAATCATGCTGATAAGGGAAGAAGTCCTGCAGCACAAAATAACAAAACAAACTCTCTTAGTTTTCAGGGAAATAAACACATTTGACTTAAGTCAGTGATACACACCCACATTTTTAGAGAGTATGACATTGAAACTTTGTTTCCTGTTGTGCTTCAAAGTGACTAAACTGAGTGGGTGGATCCCTTCTTCAAAATCCTGCTAAATGGTTAAAATGTTAAATGAAGTGTTATAGGGGGCGTATTCCTTTAATCAGTGAGATTAAAGTCATCCATCATGTCAGATCGGCACTGATCCTGCTGACCCTTTTAGCACAGTCCACTGCAATATAACGTCTAGAAGATACAACCTGATCTAGACATTAGTCTATGAAAATGAATATGAAAACAGAGAACAAACTCTGATAAACTAATCATCACAATCGCATGAATCAGTGTAACATTTTGATAACTTAAACGAGGGCTTGACTGTGTATTCGGTCAACTTTGGTGAAAAGGAACTAGCTGCAAGGTGCACCGTACTATCTGTACTCATTTCCTGTCTTCTGTCTACTGTCCCCATAAAGTCATATAATGCCCCCACCCCTAAAACACCCAATGTATATTAAACAGATATATGATATTGTAGATGACCAGACAGGAAGTCTACAGGCATTGTGACCTTTTTGTGAGAGGGCAGAAATGCCAGAGAGAGAGAGAGGTATGACATACATCAATGGTGCTACGTCCAGGATCAAATTGCATGCACTGTAGCTTTCTGCAACACTAAGGCACTCTAAAAGACTTTACAAACTGTCCAAACACCCTTCTACAATCAAGCATTCACGCAGATTGTCTGCACACACAACAATGGCTTATACCAATTTGCAGCTATAGGTGGTAAAGAGATGGAGGCCCTCCTCTTCCTGCAGGGCATGAGGGTTATTTTCATTATTTGAGCCCCTAAAACAGGCAGACCTAGACATCCTGGCCCATATGTCGTCTAATAGTAAACAGCAAAGTCCATTAGTGGTCGAGAATGTGCTTTTAGATCTATAATGACATCCAGGTAACTTTTACAGTATTTACCTCGACAGACCTCTTTGAGTGTCTACACGGCCTCCACACACCGCATATCACACGAGCAGCTGCTTCAACACATGCTGCTCAGCCATCAGCCAGTATAGCGGCTGTTTACACAGGCCCAAAGGCCTTTCATATCAATGCAGACAAACACCAGCACATACGGACCAACCAATAAAGACCTAACCTCCGACACAGACACATGACCTCAATCTTCCTAACATGGAGAGCAGCAAGACAGAGTTTAACATGTAAAAATATAACATAGAAACTCTACGCATAATCCCCACAACATGTGCTAAACAGGCCTGATGTAATGTTTATAAAAGATTCAGTTTCTTCATTGAGAGTGATGAGGACTTTCACACTTCAAGTGAACTGCATTCTTTATTATTGTTCAAAAAGGAAAGGTTATTTTTGACTTTGTTTATTCGACCAAAGATGTTGTGATAGTGGTGTTATAACTGACTGTAGCGCTAGATGTCGCCTAAATGTGATAGTGCTGCTGCAAATCTAGTACTTGAACTGAATTACTAATACCAAAAGAATACCTGAAGTATGACAAATACTAATACGTTTCCTCCTGATTACCAACATTCATTATACAACTTGTTACTGCATTGTATGTAATGTTTTCCTAACACAAACAGTTCAGAACTTGACTTAACTTGCAGAAAGAACTATCCAATGTCAACTTTAAATTGCCAGCAGTTTTAAAACTTGTTAGATTGAACACATAGTATAGCTAGTGAAGAAGATTTGAGGTTCAATAACAAGCCCTATGATAAGTAAAGCATACTTTCAGCCTCAGTATCCCACAAAGTTTTTAAAAATGGCCACGCGGGAGGTAATACTTTACGTCCAATGTCAAAGTTCAGTACCTGCTATATGTGGCATGGCAGAAAGTAAGGGTGTGGAGGTTGGATCAGTGGGTAAAAATGTTGCATGTTTGACTTCATACAGGAAACCACAGTTTGTGTCCCGTCACAGGCCCACAATTATTGTTAGGGCCATCTGGAAAAAGTATCAAATACTTGAGGTACTTAATTACTCTGGTTTATATACAATATTTGTAAAACTAATGGCATCAACGGTACCTGAGCTTAGCAGTGTTTATATCCAATTAGCCTTATGTTAGCATGTTAACCAGCAACATTCTTTATGCTCTGATCTTTGTGTATTTTCTCATTAAGGAAAGTGTTGCTGTTCATTATTAACTCAATTATTTTCTAGAGAAATATATTAATACTTTGGTCAATAAAACAAAAGTCCAAGGTGAAGTCTTAAAATGTATTTTGTTGTCAGTCCAAAACCAACATTTCCAGATTTAAGAGGCTGAAAACCTTTTCTTCTATGTTTTTGTGAAAACAATTCCAAAGGGTTATTTCATTGGCAATTCTTTTTCTGTAATCAATTTCTGAAATACAACTCTAAGTTAGTATACTAGGTTGAACATGTTTTTTTTATAAAGAATTACACTGATGCCCTCTGTGCACTGTAACATTAAAGCTACCCAGTCTTTAAGTACACAGTTTCTAGGATATGTAAACAACAGAACACTCAGCAGTATACCATCTCACCCTCTCACACAGCTTTTGCACAGCTTTTGCACAGCTTTCATACTTGCATCCCAGAACCCCTGCAGTTTTCTGGCAGGCCTCCAAACCTCGAGTACCAATTTAAGAGATTAGACCCAGAAAAAGCACACGAGACCAAGACAAATGGCCCCCACCAGATCTCCCCCGACCAACCTCTGGCATCATAGTCTGCTATAGAGACGTCAAGTAGTGCGGGAGGGAATGTGAAACCCAAGCATGTTCCCCCATTTGGCACGTTCCTGAGGCTCCAAGTCAGTTATGAGGCCACTTCATAGGAGTGTAAACTGTGTATTTAAAAAGCCGTCATTGTGGGACTAACATTGGCCCTGGTGTAGGTTGTTAGAATAACTGAATGACACAATGGTTTCTTTTCTAAATAAACAGATGTGGGAAGGCTATTAAAACCTACATTTTTTTCCTCTTCCTCTTAGTTTCCTCCTCCCCCCCATCTGCAAGTGGACACACACACACACACACACACACACACACACACACACACACACACACACACACACACACACACACACACACACACACACACACACACACACACACACACACACACACACACACACTTTTACTAACTATCACTGCCTCCCTCTCTCTCCCTCTCTCTCTCTACCTCCCTCCGTCCGTCCACATGTCTAAGAAAGGCAAAGGCCCAGTTTCCTCCTGCAGCTGTTCAGCACAGATGGGCCTCTATTCCAGCCTCCACACTGAAGTGATATCGGTCTTCTGCATATGCTGATTAATTACGTGTCATTCTTAGCTCTTCCAAGACCCCTGCCCCTCTGTAGCCCCCCAAAAGCACCCCACTCCTCCTACTCCCATGCTGCACATGGAGGAAATGAACTCCACACCACAATCCTGCTGGCACTGGCCTCCTATCAAATCTAATTCTGAATGAAAGATTACTGTGGGATTTCAGAGACCAAAGCCGGTTCTAATAATATCAATAATTCACAAGTTCTCTGGAAAGCTAATGAAAAGGAGCTTACTTTACAATTAAATCTATAATATGTGATATACTTTCATATCACTAGCTGAAATATTTTCTAAATTGTTGTTTTGAAAAAGGTAGTTAAAAAAGTTTGTATAGTACCAGAAAGAAATGTGCTTTATATTATTTGAAGAAACAATAAGTATTATTACAATAAGTGATAAGGCAGCCAAAATGTTGATAATATAAACTCCAAGGAATGACTTGTAAAGTATTGCCCATCTGTTGGATTTAAGGCAATATTCAGGAACAGCAAAAACACCATGGCAACGCTAATTTGGCTTTGCTATACTACCAAGATAAAGTCCCAACTGTTTACCAAAAGATCAGGACTTAGAAGAGCTCAATCTCAAACCTGAACCCTCAGGGGTATTTCCCTGATTTATAATGAGCTAGTTTGGTATTACTTTTATTTTATTTAAACAAACTATAGATCATGTTTGTTTAAAGAAACTATAATAACGGAACTAGTATTATATTTTAAGTTTCAGCCCATGAGTTTTGCCTCATCTGAATCAAGAGTGTAATGACAGTGTATCGTATGCTGAACAGATGAAAGCCCTTAAGGCAAATTTGTGACTTGTAATCAGGGACCTCACTCTGCAACATTTAAAATCAATGGGTGTGTAGGATTTAGACAAAATCTGCAAATGAACAAAAATCTGAATCAATTTTTGTAAAAGTACTTTGTTGCACAGTGAAACGTTTTATGGGCCATATCTGCAAGAACTAAAGCAAAGAAACATCCATCAAGTACCGGGTTCCTTCAATGGAAAAAGTCAAAAACATGGCGTTGCCTGATTTGGGAATTTTAGGGAAGATTTGACTTAAAAGAAAAACCCACATTATGAGCTTAAGAACTACTGATAATATGATGAAGATGAGATCATCAAACTCAAAAGTGTGTTTTAAAAGTCAGAACATGATAACCACTACTTGCCTATGTTCCGAACAAAGCAGCGCAGGAGTGCATTCCCAGCTGGTTCTGCAATGCTGATACGCAGCGCGGCTGCTTGGTGACCAAATAAAAAGCACATGTCTGACATAGCATCAGAGATGGATCAATCCTCTGTGAACTCTTGACACCGAGGGGATTACTGTGGATAATAATGATGTGACCGATCCACATGTTGGGTACATTGAAGAAACACAGGTGCCATTTTGAATATTAAAACTGGCGATTTGTCTGCCTTTACCTTATGCGTATTTGGCTTAATGGATGCCCATGATCTTGGCCTCAGGCTAGATAGTGTTTCATTGGCAAGATCTATATGAATAGCAGGATTAAGAATACATTTTCCTGAACCAAAAGGCGGTTTATTGGAGCCAGATTTTCCAGTCTAAGTTGGAGTTCAATAAAGGGCCATTTTACTGATTCTTAAACAAGACAAGTTTTCAAAAATGTTACTAATTCAGTCAAGCAGAGTACAGTTATTAGGCCTGAAGACACAGTGGTGTTGGTTTTTAATATGCCATACATATCTGAACAGAAAAATAAAAGTACTCGAGGTGAACTAATAGTTGCAGTTTCAGGTCTCGCAAGAATACTAAGTAGGCAACCTCTTTATAACCTTTGTCCCAGATAAAAGCTGGAAGATACATTTTCCAGCAGTGACTGCAGACCGAAATATAACGTTTACTGACTAAAAACTGTCAGACAGATTGACAGATATTGTCATCTGGCCTAATTTTCCTTTAAAAACAAATGATGTAGAATTACACAAAATGTACATTTGTTGGCATACATAGTTATTTCCCATTGTCGCACTGGGTCCGCTAACCTCTTTTAATCAATTTGCAAAGAGAAGTTTATTGTCATCATTGTGCAATTAGTACACTGTCTATCAAATATGTGGTGCATTCAAATCCAGTACATCCAGGTTACTGAGATTTATGGGAATTTGTTATACTTTTTAATGACTTTCTCATAGTTTCATCTTTGTGTTGTATAAGATAGGCTTTCCAAAATGTTTCCCCGGACTAAGAATCCAAACATCGTTAAACAAAAACTGTCTTGGTGCTGATGTTTTGCCACAACATACCCAGCCAGTGTCAGCTTTCAACTGATAACAGCCAGGCCATCACTCAGGTGGGGCCCCAGATGGATTTGGACAGATTCATCACAACTAACACTCTAGGTCAGTCGCAGGTAATCCATCAGAGCGCTGGGCTAATTCAGCACTGTCAGAAAGGAGCAAAATAAATCTGTCTTTCAAGGTTTCGACTCATTGACAGAATTTACGACTTCATCAAGGTGTGTAGCTTGTTGCGCTAGACTGTACACAGGTCATGCTCTGACATAACATGGATGTAAAAAATCTCTAATAGTTTCCCTTTAATGCGAATGTGTAGTGTCCAAACACACAAAGACTCACACAGGATCACATTATTCTCTTACATCCATTGACTCCCTGGAGGAAAAAGCTTTCACTTCATGACCATGTTGTATGATTTGTTGTCCGACTCAAGTCACAGGAGCAACTGACAAAAGTAACCCAGCCAACGGCCTCATTACTCAGCACTTTGGGCAACTCTTAGCAAGCAAATCAAACAGCATACAATAATTACTAGGAAGAAAAATACATCAGCCCAATTCAGAAAGTGTGGCCTATTGCTGGAACCTCATTATGCCAAATACAAACTCCAACGAGCCTTGTCAAAACCACCAAAAGAAAAACATTCTCTTTAAACAGAGTGCTTTTGCAATGTCTTTGATGGACTGAAAGATATTTTTAAAGCAAACATAACATGTGGCTAAAATGTGCATTTTCTACTAAACATCTGTAGGCCCGGAAAGATTATGACTTCATGTCCTTTATTGGTCTGCATTGAGATTCTCATTAGTGTTGTTGCCACAATGGTTTATGTTTGTTTGCTTAATTCTGTATAAGACAGCAATACGTCAAGCCGAATTCACAACTCATGTAACATTGATCCACAGGAAGGGGAAGCTCAGTATAGTGATGCTTGAAGCTCAGTCATTACAAATATTTATTGGCCAAGTCATCCTCAAACAGTGTCTGATTGACTCTGCTTTATTACCTTCACAAAAGGAGTTTTTTTATACAGTTGTTTTTATACAGTTTGTTTATAATAAGGTTAACTCAAATACTAATTAAATAAATCTCCTTAAAATAGTCGACTCTTCAACCAAAGGCCAAGAAAGTTTCAGTTCATGCAACATGTAGTGTAGAAGCAAATAGTTTATTCTTGGATTTCAAGGTTGACTATGTAATAACCATGAATCAGTTATACATGTCAACTTGGAGCAATTCCACTTACTCTGAAAGCAATATTACACGTCTGTGTAATAGTGTGTAATATTGCAATAAATCACTGTCTGTATGTTGCGCAATTCACCCTAAAGTCTATTCCTGGGTTTTGATATACCTATACAGTACGTATATTGGGTGTTGCTAAAGTTTGATCATTCAGCCCTAGTAAAAATGTATGCTTGTTTGATTAAGGAAGCAATATCTTATATGAATAAAAAGTAACCCAATGCCAATGTCTGGTGGGTAAAACCTCTGAAAATTAAGTCTTTGAACTTTTGAAAACATTAAGACTGAAAACCAAACACCACATAAATGCGGAATTAGTAGTTGTTTGATTTAGTGGAGTGTGTTTAGGCTTCATTAAAAAATTGGAAACAGTGAAGAAGAACCGTTCTGGCTTGTTAAATGAAACAGGAGAAGAGAAAGGAAAAGGGAAAAGGCATCAGTATGCACAGCTTTTACAAAATCTCTGAGAACTATCACGTTTTCTGAAGTCATGAAGACGATATGATGAAAAGACATTTTGAAGACATTAAAGAGCTTCATGTTAATATCAGAATGGTAATGCTTTTACTTCGTACCCAATGCATTGTGGGATTTGGGGACCAAACTCTATTTGATGTAAATGATTTCACAGACCTGTGGCTTCAGGATTAACTCACTTAGGGATTATAGATTACAAAATATGAGCAAAGCAAGTTCAACTTAATTACAACAAGAAAAATGTGATATCAGTTTGAATCAATGCTCTGGCTGTTCGGTTTTGTTGCTATTTTCAATCCAGGTGTGATCCCACAATTCTTCCATGTGTCTATGTGAAAGGGCAGGTGTTTCCCGCTGTGGTGGCCAAAAGTTTACGACCATGTGTGCTGGAATTTTGGGTTACCTCACACTGTCAGCCTCTGGTCGTCCTGTAAACTGGCAGGAATGTGAGCATGGATATGCAGTGACTTGCACAAGACACCTTTTATGACCCTTGGGTGCCGGCTAACTTAGTAGCCTTGAAATGTTTTGTGGGAAGATGTTCACTCATCACTCAAAGTATATGCTAATGTAGGCCATGGGAACAGATAGCAAAAGGCATTTATGTCTCATTTGAGAATAGTACATTCAAAACTAATAGGACAGCAAAGACTGATGAACAAAGAGGCCACGTCTTCATTCCATTACATACCATATCCATCACCATGAAGGACACTGAGGCAAAGGGGACATTTGGCATAATCGCAGTCATTTCCTGGACCTAGCCGTGCACCCTGGCTGTCTATGTATGGAGTCTGGCAGTCTGGGTCCATATAGACAGTGCAAACACACAGCGAACACACTCATCCATCCAGTACACTGCAGACCTCTGATCCATCTTTGACAGCAGCTGAACAATCTGCTCCTTCTTCTGGCCTTCCCTGTCCAGACATACTTTCTGTCGCAATCTGTCCACCCCAAATGAAGATAAAGAGGAACACCAGAGCCGGACTTATCAGTCAACATTGAACCATCTTAAAGTCCCTTGCACAGATGGCTGGATAATGTCAACTTGAAGACCTTTCTCTGCCCCTACTCATTTCTTTTATCTTCCTACTCCAGACATATTCCTGAGAATACTCAAGAGCACTAAAGATAAGCCTACAGTTTCAAAGTTAGAACTCAAGGATTAAAAAAGTGGATCTCTGTTTTTTGGTTGCCCAGCAGCAAGGCTGTAAGCAAGGCTAACCATGCACATTAACATCGTAGTAGAAGATGTGATAATAACAGCTTCCATTTATTGGATGCCTAAGGTGACCTTTGGGGTCAAAACATCAGGTACTCCAAATTCGAGCTGGTAAAATTAGAAAAGGATAGAAACACAGCTGTTCTCTCAGCTAATAAAGTTATTACCGATGTTTCAAACCAACCTGGCATTTGTCTGTTTTTTTCAGAGACACCTTGACAAAGGCGTTGACGCAAGTTAAAGTCTTTGCAGTAAATAGCACCTATGTTAATTTGATGTTGGTTTACCATTACAGAAGCTGATAAATGTAGCCATAACCTGTTATTTATGAGTTGTGTGAGTCGTTTGATTCAAACCTAGGATTTAATTGAATTTTGGGACTCAGGCCGCCGTGGAGAACATTTTTCATGTATTTAGAGTCCTGTTACGTGTGCTAGGGTGGTGAGGTGAAAATCTAGAGTATTAAAGTTTAATAAAAGGGGGACCGACAACGCCACCTGGGGACTTGCACCCCAAGATATAAACCTTCAAAGATTTGGGCACAAGTTCGTACTGAGGGGCAGAGACGTGTTTTGTACAGAAAATAAACTTTTATTAATTATGAATAAAACAACAAAAGAAGCTAAAGAAGAGGATGCTAAAAAGAGAAAATACAAAGTAATCACGTTGTAAACAATAGTACAGTTTAATATCTTTATTACTAACAAAAGGTTTTAAAATCTTTATGTAAAAGCTGACATTTAAATCAAAACAGAAAAATAAACTAAGCCTCGGTGAGATGAGGCAAGTTAATGGGGTCGCATACTACTTTGTGACACTCGGGTGCAACCAAATACTCACAGGTGCAGTCACAGCAAACCAGTCACAGCAAGTAGGTCACTCATTCGTGCTCCCCGGTGATCTCCACCACAGCAAACAGTGATACGGACTAGCCCTCCCCATATACTGGCACTCAGCTTGAATAGCAAACGAAGACTAAAAACCAAACCTAAACAAACAAGAAAATCCCAGCTGGCAAAAGGAACTAAACTAAACAAAACCAAAGTAACTATACAAAACTAAACTAAACAGCAATGAACAAAAAAGCAGTGAACAAAACAGCAATGAACAAAACAGCAATAAACAAAACAGCACCAGGTAAACCACCATAGGAAGTCAGCAGACAACTGCACCACCGACCATGAGGACAGGGCCATGGGGAAGGATGATTGCAGCAGGTGCCATTTATACTCTCTCTAATTAGGGGGAGTGGTTCGGGGAGGAGTCAGGCCCTGAGCTGCTTTTCCCAGCACCCAGCTACATACGCTTTGGTTCTATTTTAGTCTTCACTAACTCCGAAGGGAGATTTCTGGTTCCTTAGCTGCTAAATGCTCTACTATATTCAACAGCTAGTAATTGGGGCTGCGCAAGTAATGTACAGTGTCAGAGCTTTTTCACTGAAAACAGTTGCCAGCTCTTGCTGAAATAAGCTTTGATTAAAGTAATGAGAGTGTTCCAAAATGTAAACCTAAGGTGATGTCTTCCAGTCATATGTATCCATCAAGTACAACAAATACAGGCCTAGAAAAATGCATCTGTGTAAAATCTATGCAGCAACACACTTGACAATGTACATCACAAGACACAACATATATCTGTCAGTGGTAGTTCTAGTTTTCTTTCAATCTCCACTACTCTCCTGTCAAGTTAAATGCTCTGCTGATCACATGAAGCATAAATGCTTTTCATGTCTGTCAGCGCACTTCAACCCACAAACACACGATAAAAAAGCTAATGTGGTATTATCTTTAACTGGCATCAAATGTTCTTTCTGGTGGTGTTGTAATGTAATGTCACATCTGAAATCCCATCAACCTCAAACCACAAACGTGTTTTGACAAATCTGGCATGCTGAAACTGTTTGTTTTTATTCATTCTTTGTTTAAAGTATGCAAACTCTGTTAACCGTCAAACTCTAATCAGTGATATCTTGATGGATTAAGCTCTAAACTTAGAATCGTGCGTAAAATATTGCTATTCTTGTGGTGTCTTCCTCACCTGCTTTAGTGGTGAAATTTCTCTTACCATGGACAGCAGAAATAGAGCCGTATTTAGGTAGAGGTCATGGTGTTTGGCTTTGATTTGTTAAATGCCTGCTTCCAGGGTACGACACTAACTCAAAATGCATTTTCAGCATTCATAAACATTAATCTAGTAAATTTAGTTTGGTATATTGATCCATATCAAATATTTCACTGACTAAAAACCTTGCTAGGGAAAATGATTAGGTTTAAACAGCTGTTGCTTCACTTTGGCCTAACAGTACAGTTGTTCCCCTCTCAGAAAAAAAGAGGTCAGCTCGTCTGGTCTTGGGATCTTTGATATCAAACAATCCAGCACTCTCCCGTCTTATCATTAAAGCATTTTCTAAGCTTGAGTAATCCTCTCCACAGAAGAAGAAAGACACCCGGGCAATGCTTTGAACTTGAGATAACATGGTCTGCACATGGTGTGTGTTAAGGAAGTGCTTTGTGTGTGCATGCATTTGCATTTCAAGTCAAAGTACAATAAGGCGTAAGGAACTTTTGGCAGGTAGAATCTGCCAACTACACTTAACTTAATGTGTTTCTCATGCAAGCCCGTAGGAAAAGAAAGGAAAAGTAGTATTTACAAATGGTACAACTTCGGAAGTTAAACATCAGCACACACATAAATAACAATCTCTAAAACATTTACCACATTGCAATGCCATTTTTACTTGACTGTAATGCTTATTCTACTTTTATTTCTAGCAGTCGTACACATTGAGGGAAGAGGACAAACCCTCCTGAGTTAGGCCTTGAGAGTCCAAATGTTTTCTTCTAAGTGGCCTGATTTTTCCATCAGGATTCACTGAAGTCTGTGGTGGGAGTTTGGGGACAAGCAGGACCTGATTTATACAACCCCCCGCCCTACTGCTCCCCTACCTGACAGGAGCAGCTGCATCTCATGACAGATAGGCCATGTCATCTCCAAAATGACTGCAGGGCTGCCCTACTCTCAGCATTTCTGTCAGCACCCAATATGACGTTCTAATTTTACCAAAGCAGGCACGCCTTTGCACCCTGAGTGTGTAAGTACTCAGTTGTACAGATGCAACCTTGGGCAACATGTATCAGTGTTGGAACAAACTAAATAGATTGATCAGTACCTGTCCTGCATACGTATTTATGTTTATTTTACACTTCACTTCATTTCAAAAGGAAAATACTTTACTTCCTACTACACTTATTTGGAATCCACTTTCACTAGTTATTATTCAAAATCAACACAGCATTGTATCTGTTGCTATACTGTATTAAAACACGGACGCAACCACTCATTTTACAGTCACCTGGTGCTGAGCGTTTTTCTGATGAGGTCAATGGGACGGAAAGAGAGATGTGTTCATTATCTCAATAATATAGAATTGTACAAACAAAGTTTTGGGTATTTTTGTACTTTTTATCCCCACGCCACACACACATGCAAACCAATACAAAGAAACAATGACTTAATGGTGTCTCTGGATTTGTGGAGCACGCTGACAAAAACATATATTTTAGAGGGAAAGATAGTTCTTAAAAAGCTTTAAGTTAGAGTTAATCATACACAACATCAAATGCACATCCACACAATCCAGTGCAGACACTTCAAGGTCTTGTTAAAGCCAAGGAATGAGCTGCACAGCCCTCTGGGTAATAGACTGGGGATATGCTGGAAGAACACTCAAGCCCTCTTGCCATTCCAGGAAGAGCAAAGCAGGCCATACTCCATATCAATGACAAAAGCAGACAGACAGCCCTGATGCCTAAAACATGAGCCTGAGAACTTTCGCTCAACTGAGTCAATTATCATTTTCTTGAGGAACATGGGATACATTGCTGCAACAGAAGGTCTAACTTATTGTTGGTTAACTATAAAAACTCCATATACCAAAGAATATTGCCTCTATTTAAGCAGTGTTAGAATGAACATCGGTACCTCTCTTTTCCCTGATCCGTCAAAAGGCAAACAGTACAGAGGCTGACTCCATAGAGAATATGACGTAAAGAATCACTGCGGTTAAAGTTCTAAATATTACGATATTTTGTGAAAAATTACTTTGCTAAGGAGTGTTAACTCTAAGACAAACACATTTAAACATGCATGTAGTCAAACTACTGTGTAGTCCACAAAGATACAGCAGTTTTGTTTAAATCCAGACAAGGCCCAGCAGTTGTTTTGGTTGAAACCATATGGGACTCATTTGAGAGCGAACTTCTGGCATCGATTCAGGGGCCTGGTTTTGATGTTCGGATAGGATCGGTACACATTTCGGTCAACATGAAACTATTCCAAGATAAATGTGTCACTCTAATAGTAAAGAAAAACCTAAACCATGCACATATTTAAATTATTTTTACTTATTTTTCCTGAAGTCAACAGTGAGCTTGTACTATATCTTCTAAAATTTCCATGGTCGACCATAAAAAAACAAATGTGAGCTTTAATATTCCTTTTCTAGAAAGCCAAGTACAGCTTTTATTGCAAGATATTCCAGTAATTAGTTTCCATATGAATAAGTGTAAAAACAATGTGTCTATAAAGTTACAGTAAATGTTTCTCCGTTCAACTTTAACAGGCATATTTCTGTCTGCTTTTCTCTCCTGCTTGGATCAAATTAATAGAGGGGCCTGTTTAGGGAGAACTTGGGCTACAGCAGGGACCAACACAAGGTTCAACTGCAAAACTCTTCAGTTGCATCAGCTTCTCATACAGTTACATCAAATCTTTGGAGGAAAAAGGCACAAAGAGTGTGAGAAGCTTCACAGAATGAGTTCCTCATCTGACCTAACGTGTGACCTCTTACACAGGGAGCCAAAGGAACATCTGTGAGAGCTAGTGAGTATAGTATTTACCCAGAGGTTACAGTTTTACCATTTGACAAGAACAGAAAGAGCATCTTCACAAAGTTTCATACTAACTTCAAAGATCAGCCACATTTGGCAAGATTGAAGCTTTTTTTCCCCCCAGTTCTTAATACTTGATTAACTTATTATGGCCAATGTTCTCACTATGAAACAAAAGTCCAGTGTCAGGTTTGGGTCCCTAGAGTAGCCAAATAGTGATTGCTCATTCAAACTCCCATAGATAAAAATGCACTACCTAAATTATGTGAAATTGCTGCTAATTGTGGGTGTGGGTAATCATTCATATAATACTGCTCTTTGACAACCGCACAACATTTGCGTTCTTGTAATCTGGGGTTGGGCTCGAGTGTTTCACAGTAATGTTCTACCAAACTGAGATTACAATCTGAGCAGCTAGGAGACTGCCATTTGCTTTAAATGTGTAGTAAATTACAAGGAAAACAAAGCCCACACACACATAAAGCAACATGCAGACCCTGTGGCACCAGAATAGCAAATGTTGAAGTTTTATGTAGCTCACACTTTGACATTAGAACACCTCCAGCATTTCTGACACTACCTTTACTGTGCTGGTGTATGCTTACTGGAGAGGGAAACTAGATTACGTTGTGTAACATTCTCAAATTTCTCTTGCTCCTCGAAAGCCAAATGAATATCTGAGCAGGGCAGAGCCTCAAACCAGTCCAGGATTCTCATCATGCCACAACCACCTTTAATCTCCAGTAAGTAGTTTCTTGGCACACAAAGGGAAAGTTCCCCCTTTTAGAAGGCATGTAGAAAAAAATGCATGAAACCTGATAAATTGACTGTATATATCTCTGGGTTTTGGACTGTTGGCTGAACAAAATAAGACATTAAATGTCAACCTGCAGTTTTCAAAGTATAATTTGTTGCAGCAGTGTTTTTGCTTTGACTGACTGGATGAGTCAGAACTTTCTCCAATCAGACAAAGACAAAACTGAGGTAATTGTTTTTGGAAAAAAGGAGGAACGACAAAAAGGAGGAACAACAAAAAGGAAGAAAGACAAACAGGAGGAGCGACAAAAGGTCAGCACTGAGCTTCAGTCGGCAATGTTCAAAACAGCAGCTAACACCAGAAACCTAGGTGTAGTCATGGACTCTGACCTGAATTTCAACAGTTCCATTAAAACAGTTACTAAGTCCGCCTACTATCACCTGAAGAACATATCTAGGATTAAAGGACTAATGTCACAGCAGGATCTAGAAAAACTTGTCCCTGCTTTTATCTTCAGAAGATTGGACTACTGTAACGGTGTCTTCACAGGTCTCACTAACAAATCCATTAGAAAGCTGCAGCTGATTCAGAACGCTGCGGCTCAAGTCCTCACTAACACTAAGAGAGTGGATCACATCACTCCAGTTCTGAAGTCTTTACACTGGCTTCCTGTCTGTCAAAGAATTGATTTCAAAGTTCTGCTGCTGGTTTATAAAGCATTGAATGGTTTAGGCCCAAAATACATTTGTGATCTCCTGCTACATTATGAACCATCCAGAACTCTCAGGTGTTCTGGGACGGGTCAGCTTTCTGTCCCCAAAGTCAGAACTAAACAAGGAGAAGCAGCGTTCAGTTATTATGCCCCAAATATCTGGAACCCTGCAGGTCCGCTGCAACTCTTACTACTTTTGAATCCAGGCTAAAAACATTTGTTTTTGCCGCTGCTTTTAATCTAACTGTTCTTATCTAACATTGCACTTTGATTTTTATTCTGCATCATAACTTTTATTCATGTATTTTATACCTGTTGTGTTTATTTTATTATCTTTGCTCTTAAATTACTGTTTTTAAATGCTCTTTTATAATGTGTTTCTGTTGCACTATTTCTAAATGCATTTAATATATAAATAAACTTGCCTTTACTCTTGTTTTTCTTGATTTATAAGTGTGTTTTACTTCCTATGAAGACATATTGTTGAAATGGTACTTTACTTTTGTTAATTTTAGGATGAATGGCAATATTATTAATGAACACTTTGGGCTGGATGTAGCAGATCAACTCTGCTCTCCGTCACAATTTTGGTAAAAATACTTTTCATGACTTGGTTTTCCACTGCAGGTAGCACCCATTCAATATTGCTTGGCAATTTAAAAATGATGGGGTTTAACCAGACCTAAATACCATTCACAACAAAAAGGCCTCTTCTTTGAAAGTAAAACAGTTTGCTGTAGCTTCTTCTCCAGCAGGCCATGACTCTTTCAGCCTGAAACTTCAGTCTACCAGCAGCTGCACGCCCGCATGGAGCCGCCTCCATGAGAGATGCACTGCCTGCATCCATCAAGACAGACTGAGAGATTGAGGATGCGGTCCAGGGTGACAGGCACCGCAGGTTAGGTTTCACACTCACATATTGATCAGAAGAGATATAGAGGATCACTAACACACACACACACACACACACACACACACACACACACACACACACATACACACATACACACACACACACACACACACACACACACACACACACACACACACACACACACACACACACACACACACACACACACACACACACACACACAGTACTTTTCTTTTAACAGCGAGGCTCTCCATTTTTTGTTATCGTCAACAAATCCAAGGAAAAGACCAAACCATCTGTGTGCAAAACTGTTTCTCATTATTTTCTGTCCGTCTTTGGCTCTCCGTCTCTCTTTTTCTATTGAATACCAAAATCTCATTTCATACCCAGCTGGTCATCACTCAGACAGATGTAGAAAGTGATTTTATTGGGAACTAGTTTAAGTTTTGCATTAATACACTTTTAGGATAGTCATATCATATATCCATTGCCTATTAAATCTCCCCTTAAGTTTCTGATGTAGTTGATAATACATTTTAATAAGAGCAATGGCACACTGCACAACAGGTTGAGATGACAGGGAAAAAAGCAATTGCACAAGTACATTTGTCCTTAATATGGGCCTCAAGTGAATTGGAAACATAGAAAATAGTCATTTAACAAAAGTACAATGTGTCAACCTTTAATAGCAGCAGGATTATGTTTTTAAGTACCACTCAAAGTAAACTACAGTGCCCATGTTCATCATGATGAGGCAACAAACACTACAGGAGTTAAAATGGACAACTGTGGAGCTCTGTGGCTCACCGAAATACTGTACAAGTATAATGCTTTGAGTAAAAACTTTGGTCCAACTGTTAAGCTGCCTCTCTATGCTGCTTTAGGGGAATAATGAAATAATTTGTTGCATCTATTAGGAGTTTATATTCATGATTTAGTTAAGAGCCAAATATTTGTAGGGAAACATGATACCCTCACTTCTGGAGTTGACAGCTGGTCAGAGAGAGAGCAGTGTGTGTGTGTGTGTGTGTGTGTGTGTGTGTGTGTGTGTGTGTGTGTGTGTGTGTGTGTGTGTGTGTGTGTGTGTGTGTGTGTGTGTGTGTGTGTGTGTGTGTGTGTGTGTGTGTGCGTGTGTGCGTGCATGCATGCATGCATGATAGGATGCAGCTGCAGCCTGGCTACATGATGGTAGGGGTCCAGCAACAGATGGGGGCTTCAGACTGCACTGCAACAAGATAGTCAGTTTGAAATACCCACATATTTAACAAAATATGTGTATCCAGGTTCTTGGATATAACAACTAAGAACAAAGCAACATTTCCCAAACCCATATTTATACATTAATATCTGATATTTTTAGGCTCATACACCGGATAACAATCTTTAAAAAATGCTTCCTGCTCACTGAGTAACTTCTCACTGTAGGACCTAATTAAGTTTAGCCGTTGAAATGAAACGTTGCGTAATTATTTCTGTTTCTGTCTTCTGTAAAGCTTCCCATGACTTTAGCCTTCAGCTGATTATTGAGTCATGTAGTTCAGGACTGCAATCCAGCTTTTGCCCCAAAGACTAAGTTTAAGATGACTGAAGAACTTTGGCGACTGAACTAAAGGAAACCTAATATTAGGAATGCCCCCCCATAAAGCATATCGCCCCCCTCTCTTTTTGCCCTGAGGGCTTTTAGCCTAAAGCCTCAGGAGGCCTTGTTCTAATGATATCAGCAACTTGGTTGAGTTGGAAACTTACATACTCCTGTCCAACAAGGTTTTTGATAACTGAAATTGGTCGGAGGTTTTGACCTTTTAACTTGTATCCATCGAGTAGGACCGGAGTAGATACTCTTTTTGGAAAAAGATATCTTGATTTGAAATCAAATTCTTTGCTATGGACTGGATAATGCTGAATCTTCTTAAAAATGTACACATTAGATTAATGTCAAGGACATTTCAAAACACAGATCATTTCAAGTAAAATGTTCATGTATTTGGTGAATTATATGAAAGTACATATCCAGGGTGGACAAAATAATGCAAAATGTTGCAGAAAAATAAATATTTATGAGGCTTTGTATCATTACTTTACTTGTATTCATATACTTTTACTTAAACATAATAACAACTTTAACTTTTGGTTTTCCAGATCATATACAGGTTAAAGAGTGAGGGTTACTTATTAACACCACAAATCAAAACGTCCCTTACTTAATGTCTTTAAACTGAATGAAGACATAAAACAATATCACTCAAACCTTACACATTTATATAATTACACAACATTATAAAAGTATCAAATCAGCACATATAGCAGAGGTTTTGGATGCTCAAAAGGCTCGAATACAGAGCCCTGGCTAAAAGTGATAAAAGGAGAAAACTTGTTGGCTGCCCTGGATGTGACCAGAACCTGCCTTCCCTCAAGGAGTTCGACCCCCTGAGGCCGGGACCCCAGAAACTCACAAGAATTTCATCAGTCTTGTGCCAAATCTGTCTGATTAATGTTACTTTTTCTCATGTTTGTCTTGTGTGACAGCTATGGGAAAAATGTTAAATAACTCACTGCAGTGTAACCCAATGTGATGTTTAATGACACAGCACATTGTCTGCAGCCTTGCAGATCCTTACTCCTAATCATTTTGTCATTGTCATCATTTGTTTAATTTTAATAGTGCTGCGTTTACTAGTTTTAGAAAGTAAAATTCAAACATTTTTGTCAAATATTTCCCTTTTCAATAGAAAAAAAGTTCTTTACCTTGCCATGCTATAACATAACTCTCTTGCACAGCAGCATGTTAATCCTCCTATATATATGACCTAGGTCCGGACATGAGTTACAGCAGCTCTAATGTGGTGGCTGTTTCACTTTTATCACTACAATTATAGTTAAAAACATGACGCCTCGTCTGCATAATTGCTTGCTTGAATTTTCACTGGTCAAGTGAAAAGAAGGAGAGCGAGGAGTGCTGCCCAGGGAAACGTACACTCGACATTGTGAAGTGAGGGTTTATGAAGAGCCTATCCCCCCAGCAGGAGCTGTTTTATTAGCGGTGTTTAAATGACCGGCTTGTAAAACATCAAGCAGCAGGCAAGCAGCCAGGCGATTTTGGCCTCAGGATCCGATGCTACATGGCTGGCTATTTTCACCCTCTTCGCAGCTTTATTTGACATGCTAGTGTGTAGACAGGGTTGTTCCGAGACACAATAATCACTCTGTAAGTTGAAACACTAGATTCCCACCTGTGAGTTGGAGTTGGGACTCCGGTGGTCCTTGGTTAAACTGTATCTTTAAGCCAAAGAGAAAAAAACTGGCCAGGGAAGAGAGGTTAGATAAATAAAGAGGTCTTTTCTGAAGGTTTGATGATGTTAACACCTTGTCATGCACGAGAATAAACTCAAAAAGCCAAAATGCATTTTCCCTCACACACGCAGGGCAATGATGAAATGTTTTGAAACAAATTAAAGGTCCCATTTTAAAATTGTAATGTAAGATGCATTATGATTCCTCTGCTTGAAGGTTGTGGGAGCACATACAACTAAATGATCCCCTGAGATGAGGGTTGCAGTCATGGAAAATATGACAAAATAATAGCTTTTTTATGACTGAACATCAGGCAATCAAGTCATCACTATTAGGATATCGGTGTATTTAAGCATATTGCTGATTATTCCCTCTTTTTTCCCCTCGACATGAAGGAAATTACTTAATTCACACTTTTCACTTGAATTTCACAATGAATCAAACAATTAATAGAATAATAACAATTTAAAAGAATTCTGATGTTAATAGTATCGACAATTTCATGAAAAAATTATTATACATCATTTTCTGGTCAA
The DNA here is from genome assembly GCF_036324505.1 of Eleginops maclovinus. Lineage (NCBI taxonomy): Eukaryota > Metazoa > Chordata > Actinopteri > Perciformes > Eleginopidae > Eleginops > Eleginops maclovinus. The sequence continues at coordinate 11,290,204 of NC_086360.1, read as the reverse complement.
TTACATTTTTTGGAAAGTCTCTGGACTTCTGTTGGGGTAATGACTATTACCTAAAGCTAAAATAAAAAAATATATTTGCATTGTATTTTATATTATAATACCTAATTTAAAACTTAAAGACGGCAACAACAAAAACAACAACAAGAAATCTATTATTTCGACATATTTAACACAAATACATGTTGACAGGTTTTTCATTTGCATACACTCAAGCCTAGCCTACTCAACTGCAGTAAAAGCTGCATTACAAACTGTTCAACTGTCAGATGATTAATCTGCGCTCTGTACTGTCAGAAACTTGACAGAGAAATACACCTCTTACTGTATTTTCAAAGATTGCAGAATCAAAGAATCTGCACCAAATCACTTTCCATCCCATCAGTCAAAAGTATTCTGGCAGAATATTTTAAAAGACGCTCCTCTGTCTCAACTTTAAATATTATTCTCCTGCTATTTCATTATTTTATCCTCTCTGCAGTCTGGGTTAGTGGCAGTGCTGATTGAGGTGTGAGTGAGGACTTCTCTAGCCAAGGACAGAAAATTGGCAAAGGGTTAAAATGTCAGGTTCAATCAAAAAACTCAAACAGCAACACTTTTGTTTTTGGGATTTCAAGTATAATTCAGTCACAGTCCTCTGACTGGTTCAACCTAGATTAAAAAAAAAACCTGTCATAAGACGTTACTTACACAAAACTGCAAAAAAAAAAAAAGAAAAGTGATTTTAAGTCTGGGAAATGTTTATTTCGATTAAAAAAGGAAGCAGGATAATTATGTGTTACTATGTAAAAATACTGCAAGTTCTTATACACATTTTATCCAGATAAGTGAAATATGCCATACTGTAGATAAGTATACAGGCACTGGACCTTGAAGCATTTCCTGAAACAGACCACCAAATTCACAGGAGACATCTTATCTCTGCAGTCACTCAAACAACGCACTAGATTTAGAAACCTTATCATCAAATACACCTGCAGCAGTCTAAATAAAGCTCTGTTGTTCTTAGTGGTCCTGGTTACACTGAACACCAAGGGGTGGTCTGATCTGTTAGGCAAAGCCATCACTGACACGTTATCACTGCCTTGTAGCAACTCCAGTCTATTACTAATTTTGGTAATATTCAATTTCTTTGCGACGACAGACCTGTTATAGTTAATCGGAATTACTTTTTTCGATGTTGCTGACGATGGTGCCTGGTTACCTTAAGTAGAAAGTGTTTTGACAAAACAAGTACATTATTTCTGAAAAAGCGGTTGTAAAATGTAAAAATGTGTTGTTTAATGAAACGCTTCATCTTGAAACAGTGACGCTACTTTTCATTTTACATGAGCAGCTATCCAATTGATAGATTTGATTTTGATCCTGCTACAACTGCCCAGCCTGGCTGTCCCGACTGCCTGTAATTTATCTGGTGTGTCTAGTTTAAACAGTGTACACTCACGGCTGCGTCAGAGAGAAGCTGCACTCTGAACAATTTCAAATGTAAATACAACCACCTGACTGAAAATTTATCAAGAGTTTTGGGGCTTCATTGTGTTCTCTGACCAAATGAGGGGAGGGATCAGTACTCAGATGATCGACTGCACAGGGAGTCAGTCCTCCTGCAGCTAGTGAAAGACTTAAATAGGAGTTTGAGGAAGTTGAGCAAGCCTGAAAATCTGGGCTAGAAACCAGGGAATTGTGCAAGGCAGACATCTTTAATTTGAAAAAAAATAATGCAAAGAAAAAGCACGGATCAGATGATTCAAACAAACCTATAAAAACGTTGATTAAGCATAGAGCCAGTTTAAAAAATACTCCTGTATTGTGATAATATTCCATTAACCCCAGCCTGTTTTCTCTGAGAGAGACAAAGGTTGAATGCAAATGCTCTGAGACAGTGCTGTATTAATGATCCATTGGGGAGTGGTTTGAGTTCAGGACTCATTTCATGAGCCAGAAGAATGAGCGCTGAGGTTTCTGGTTTGGGGTCAACTGAAGAGTCAAGACGAAACATCCCTCGTGTAGTCCCCACAGGAAGTCATCGCTAAGAATGCAATTAAAGAGAGGACGCCCGCCAGTTTTTGCTTTGAGAGTCTTGCTGCCAAAAGATAGCATTAACATCTTATTTTTTGAGTGGTCATGTCTTGAAGCTAACTCTAGATTTGCAAAACTTAGTAAAGAAACTTGTACAGCCCAACTAAATATCTTTACCTAATCCATTGAAGTTTGATGTGTCACATTAACCATCTCAAGAGAATCTTATTAAATCAAGGGCTTCCTGAACAAAACTATCTTGGGTCAAAATCATCAGGTTTATATAATCGTCTTTGTAAATATTATGGTTACACAAATATCAGCAGTTATGGGCTAATTGTTTGAAGCGTTTTCTGAAATAACTTTGATCCTATACATAAATTGCATTACAATCATGAGTCTATTATGTCCAAAATAAAACACTGACAGTCTAATGATGTATTATTTTAACTGTTTAACTGATTGATGGTGGTGAAGTTATTCCAAAAACACCTGTAAACAATCAGCCAATTTCATAAAATGACACCAATCTATGTTGTTTCTTAGTTACACTTTGGAGCTGCTAACCATTATTCTGAAACACAACTGTGAAACATAACTTTCCAACTCTCTGCGTGATAATGTCTCCCACTGTGATGACTTTAACTTGACCGCTTACTCACAAAGCTGAGGGATGTGTGTTTACGTGTAGAGGAGTTTGGTGTTAGCACCAGGCGGGCTCCCGTCCCAGCTGGTTGTTTATGTTCATGCTGGAGACCAACCACCTTCGACCAACATCAATTCAGGCAAGAGAGACACAACCACCATGTGTGAGTGTTCTCGTACTGTAAATATTTCTTTAGCTGTCGGCTGCCCTCCCTGCCAGTGCTCACATTTTAGAAAGGTGTGGGCTCAGACAGATTTAGACGGGGGCTGTTAAAGATTATATGTCAGCTAAAGAGCGTTCTCTCAGCAAAGATTTGTCTTTTCTCCAAGACAACTTCAGGGAAGTTAGTTAGGTAAAGAAATTAGATTATATACACTTAATGGATTACTGGTGGCTTTACATTTTTCCATCTCATTGCAGAGTCTTTCCTGTAGTGTAAAACGTGCATAGATTTATGTGATACTGTATATCAGAGTAAATGTCTGATCTCTGCCAAAATTTAATTTGAAAGACTTGAGTGTCAGATACTCATGACATTTCAATGTTTAAAAATATATAGTCCAGCTTTTAAAATGTTACCTGAAGATATTTGAGTCAATGCAATACCCTGTAGATTAATAAAAAGATTTTCATTAATCCTTAGTTGAACATCTATTGAGACTTTACCTTTCTATGTGTTTTAAATACTACCTGCTTTCAAAATAATTCCAATGTTTGCCTTATAGTGTTATTTACAGTTTGTCTCTGGAGTGTGCAAGTTTTGTGGGAACACATGGTTATGTGGAAAAAAAGAAAAAACACATTCCTATAAAATATTCATTACTGGTTCATAGTTTTCACTCAAAACAGATCGTAGGAATTTAAACTTTCAGTTCACAGTAAAGTCAGAAGATCTGGAACTGGTTTACTGGTTGTAGACTAAATGTACGTGCATACCAGAAATGATGTCTGGCAAAATCAAATGTTTCTTGGGTTGCTTTTTATTTCCCAAACACCAGCATGACTAATCTAAGAGCAGTCTCACTTTTCTCCTTTCTTTTTCCACACATTGCACATGGAGACATTGCAACATTCATCTTTCCAAACTGTTTCAGTGTGAAAAGAACCCTTTTTTAAATTCCTAAAAATAATGATTGACCATAACATATTAGTTGGGTTATTAAAAATGTATCTTTTTCAAATCAAATAATTAGTTGCTATGGCTATGTTGAAGGGAAAATATGATGTTGCTCCTTCGGAATGTCTCCTCTATGTCCTGCCAAATGCGAGCTGGAAACACTTAGTAGGGAACCTGTGTGTACTAGAAACCGCTAATAATTTGCTTAAGGGAACCCACATCTGGTCGGATGGCTGAGGCAGAGGTTAAGAGTGTCGAAACTGGGCCAATGCTCCCTGCCAGTTGCAGGCTGAGAATAAGGCCTAATGTTAAACAAAAATCTTAACTACAGGAAATAGGCCTGTTATCATAATACAACCATTCGCCTTGGCTGACAACCAGACTAAAATTGCTCCTTGTTTACTATTTTTGAGTGGGGCCAAAAGTTTATGGACAGATAAATCACAAATCCTTAGCAGAACAACTGCAGTTGTAGAACTGTTTATGTTTAGTATTGAAGCCAAAAAGTAGAGCAAATAGATGGAACAAGTGTAAAAAAAGGCAAGTTTATTTACACAGCTATCAGCTTTGTTTGAGGACTTAAATGATAATCCGAAGAGTTCCACCCTCTGAGCTACTGAACTCTGACGAGTGCTCAAACGCTTCACAAATTCTAAAACAGCTGCTTTGGGAAACAGAAGCAAACAGAGAAGAGTGTGTAAAGGTTTGCAGGAACCAAACTAAAAACCAACTAAACAAAAAGGAGGAGGGAGATGTTTTTCCAGCCGCAAAAGGTTGCCTCAGTCTACTTTCTCCAGGTTACTTCCAAAAAGACAGTCTTTGTAAATGAAATGACGTGAAGAACAAAGTAAGAAGAAAAGACAACCGTCAAGAAACAAGGAGGTTGTCACATTGAACATGGTTGCTTCCGCTCACCCTCCTTTCCAATACTTTACTACTGTACATATCACCATGCACACGTTGAATTATAGAAAATAGCTGAAGATACACCACACCTAGTGTCCTAGTGTAACGTTTATACTCTGTGTGTTTAAGTTCAAAACATAACCACATTAGGAAGTTATTCCATAAAACTGCCTAATTATCAACTGCTACTTCCATGATTTGGGTTTGTTGGTCATGACCATCGGTTGTTTTCTTGAATGTCGCCTTGCATTATATGTTGCACAAAATAATTTAGGAATGGCATCATCCCTTTTTCTTTTTATAAAAGGATGCTTATATGTATCCTGTCCTAAAGAAATAGTTAAGAGCGCATTTAAGCTTGTTTCATTAGCATTTAGAACATTCTAAACAGGTCTCATCATGACTTTGGTACTTGGAGGTCATTTCAATCAATCACTACCAAGGCAAAAACACATTTCGAGCCTGTGTCTCAAATTGTCTTTCTATCTAGATTGCACTCTCTATCTATTGATGAAGAAGACATGAGGAAAAGAACAGATGATTAAGGGAGAAAGAATTTCTGGCACTGTATTTGTGTTTTAGCATCATGGATGAAATTAAGTGTGAGTTTTGGCCTAAAGGGTCTCACCTGTGTTCTCCCAAAACTATTAAACTCTGCTGACAAAGCGATCCTTGCCCTTGCATACTTTTAAGTAATAAATTAAATCAGCATTGCACAGTTTGACCCAATGTGAAAACAACTCAAATCCCCTCTGAAAGACCCTTTCAGATGACTGAGGCAGGATCTGTGCGGCTCACTGGTGACCAGGAACAAACCTCAAATCCATGCAGTGTTTTGGCAGCGCGCCCTACCCTGCGCTGATGGAATCAGTGTTTTGGTTCCTGCATCAGGGTGTAGTTTTACATCAGAAATAGGGTCAACCACATCCATATGATTTGCGGCATATCTGAGGTTATTAAAGGAGGCCTTAGCTGGCACGCTGATCCTCAGCTCTGTGTATGATAAAGTTTTAAGACCCAGGGACAGCACGGCACCCTTGTTCCTGCAGCAGACCTGCTGAGAGAGGCCTACAGTCAAAAGAAAAGACCACCTGGAAACACTTAAAACTAAAGCTAGCATATTAAGTTTTTCCACAAACAAAGTAAAGGTCTTTTCACTTCTATCATTTATATATCAGCTTGTTTTTTTGTTTTTTTTTACTTAATCTTCTTACATTTTCGCAGTTGTTTGACCCAGTTTGTTTTGAAGTTTGCCAGCCAGTAAGTTATTTTTAGGAAGTTCTTCAGAAGTAAGAAGGTTGGAGCAGGACTGATATGAAATAAGAAATGAATGTCACCATGACTACAATAAAAACATCAGCGTACCATTGCCAGGCAAAGACGAAAATCAACTTATCAACCTACTGTACATTACAAAGTACATTCACAGCTACCTGGTTAACGTTAACAATGAATGTTAATTTGTTTATTTATAAATGTAAAAAGACGGTTTACTATCAAGTTTCCCAATTTTAACTTGACAATAATGTCAAAGATATGATCTCAACTTGTTTTCTGCTGCCCCCAAGTTGCCTAAAGTTACTGGAGTTTAAATGCAAATGTGGCAAGAAGAATTTCAAAATGAAAAATCATGTGCCACTGAAGTCATAACTTCAACTGGTGATCACAACAAGCTCAAAATACTTCAGCAAAAGTTACATTGACTATCTCATATATACACAAAACTGCACTGACAGCCGGTCTCAAGCTGGTCATGTGTTATTTTATTATTTTTATCAAACATGAGAAGAAACTGACAAAGTAATTCAACATTCATCTTCAAGAAGAATATAACAAAGAAAAAACATAAAAGAAAATGTGGGTTTGGTGTGCAACGCATTGTCTTACTATCAATTACAACAGCACACTGTGTAGACGGCTGCAGAGGGATATAATTAATGTCTCAGACCAACAAAAAACAGATGTAATTCTGTTCATAAAAGAGGCCAAAATGCAGCCTCTACCAATACTTTACTGTGAAACTATTTGCTTCAGGCATTTCTAGATGCTTATTTCTTTTAACAAGGAATTCTAGTTTCATGATTCTCTTATATTAAGCAGTGAAACACAAAGAATAGAAAACTAGATTAGCCATGAAGAAAGGTGATTATTAAGTATGATGCAGGGACAAAGGTGTGATAAGAACATTTGCATTAACATAAATTCACAGTTTTATTTTTGATGCATAAGGAGCTGGAGGCTTTCTTAGTAAAAACTAATGAACATGTGCTGCTAGTTAAACATATGTGGGTCACTAATATCACAGACAAACAAGGTTTTCATTTGAACACCATTCAAAGAGCTCTTTGTGGAAACAAAAGAAGTGAACACAAACTACACCTAAGGGAGGCAGGAGTTTCCCTTCTAATTCTCCAGTTTGGATATTTGCGCATCATCCCAGCGAGGTTACATTGTTATAAAGGCATTAAAGTGTTACTAAAAAAAGACTGCACTGTTGAGCTAAACTGCCAGTGTAGAGCCAGTGTATTTCGAGCAAAAAATGGCTGCTACATAACGTTTGCTCTATATTTCCAGACACAAAAAAGTAACACAAACATCTGCATAGGTGCAAGCCAGCTTTCCATCTCTTTTACTTTTTGGTCACTCTGACTAACATAATGACTCACCCTTAAATAGGAAAGTTCAACATGCCTCTTTAAAAGGATTTTATTCAATGTAAAAACTATTTAGTTACACAAAAATGTATCCAGGAGAAACCTCTTTCTATGGAGTCATGATATGCGACAAGAGGAGATTTGATCTAGGCCAAATAATTATAGGTTACATTTGTGTTGAATCCACCTTATTCTGGATATGTATTTTGTTTTAACAGAGTAGAATGAAGGATTATAAACAAATGTCTAGTAACTGCATTTTGTCATTTTTTTCTGTGATTGATTCCACCGTATAGTGGTTTTCAGGGTGGAACAGGTAAAAGTCTGTGCGAGACGGATCAGTAGGTTTTTGTCTGCAGGCCTATCTTAACCATCTGAGGGAACCTAAAGCAGGGGGCTGTACCAAAATCTACAGACTCTACAGACTCTTGTCGGAGTTCATTTCCCCCCAAACTGCCTCCTCTCGATGAATTCCAGATGTTTTGCAGACGAAAGTGAATTTAAGGGGTGGAGGGGTGCTGGCAGTTGGGGGTAGTTGTTCTTTTTTTGTACGGTATGTATAATGTATGTATGTCGTTTACCTAAAAAGCAGTATAGGCCCCTTACACATGGCAAGACTCCAAGGCCATACAGAGACATTCTGTCCTTAATGACTTAAACAAGTATAGTGAAATGTACGATTCAGTCGTACAACCAGCTAAATGATTTACATTTACAATAAATGCAAATGCAGAATATACAGCTGAAACAGTTAAAAGTAACACAAAACAAGACCCCACAAACCAAACAATTAGCAACTCAATTCAAGTAACAGCCAGCAGAGAAACTATTCCAAGTCTAATAAAGTCCTGACTTGCACATCTTTGGCAAAGGAACATTACAATCTGTGAGCCCTCAAATTCAAATAGTAGGTCAGGCAAACAAGCCGAGGAGGTGTTTCAGATCTAGTGCCTGTGTGGTCCGCCTCACTGAAATAAATTAGGTTATGGAGACATAACTGGAAGAAATGTACTGCTCTCTATTTTTAATAAATATCCAATCCGTCTTGCCTGCGGGCAAGATGAAAAGAAGCCTCGACCTAGTGTTCCTCTTGGCTTTTAATGAAGTGGCAGCCCCCGTGCAAGTTCTCAAACAAGGGGAATCAAATGAAAAAATGCAAGAAATGCATAGAATATCTCTGAAGTTAAAACGTTGTCTATACCTGAAAGACCTACATTTTAAGCACATTGATGAGATGTTGCTACTCTTGGACACAACTGAACTGGTAGTTTGAACCATGACAAGTTCTAACTTTTAGCCATTGCGTTTGTTTTTTCTTTCAAATATGAACAAGGATGATGTGAGAAATGGCCATGAACTTCCCTGACCCCTCATCAGGTCAATTAAGGCATCCCTCAAACCACGCCATGCACCACTGTACGCAAACCAGTCTGACTACTAGCTGCAAATCATGGTTTCATGCTCACCACTCTTTTGCCTGAATCACTCAAACAAGACTGCAGACTCATTGTTTGCTTTCCTTCCTGGTAGCGGCACACGTCGGCTACCGCGCATGACATTGGCAGCAGATGTGGCGGGGCCCAGAAAAAATAAACTGGCCGACGATGATGTCGTCCGCAAAAGCTAAATATTGACTTAGCGACCTGTAATCAGATTCACACACATGACAGAATGGAAATAAACAGCAACATTTGCCTGTGCCAACCCTCCCACCACAACACAGGAACTCCAGCTCTCTGGGAAAAACCAGCCGCCTGGGGCTCCTCACTCCAATCTGGTAATAAGAACCTAGCCAATGACGCCAAGGGGTGGGAATAAGAAATGGAAGACAGAGTATAACGATGTATAATTACTTGTGTGACAGTCCTTTGGACTCCTTCATTTATTCTCAAAATAGAATTTAACTTAAAAACTCAACTCCAGATTTCAAGCAAAAAAGAAGTTTGACGGCAAAGCGCCTGTGTGTACGGTCAACCAGGGCACTGCTGCTATATTTGACCTTAAAACACATAAAGAATAACTGCAAACATCATTCCTATTGGATTTATTGGAGTTTAGATCTAATGTTTCTCTTTTGACTAAAACTAATGCAGCCTGTTTAAGAGATAACCTTTCTGCACATCTGTTTATAAGATCAATGTTAATCCAAGCATCTGTTTATCTGCAAGAGGCTCATCTTCTACAGAGAGAGAGAAAAACATTAAGCTTGCATTCTCTGAGCTCTATAAATTAAGTCTCCAAATATAAGACCTTCATGTGGTTGGAATCTGGAGATTAAACAATGGTCGTAAATCAGGCACATCTGGGGTGCAATAAATCTGTCGTTCTATCTTTGGGCTCATCTCGCTCTGGGACCCGTTTACTAGGATTTCAAGAGCTCACAGTGCAGATAGAAGGATCCCTTTGAGGGGATTATCTCACGCGCTTGTTGTATTGTTCATCCATGAAAATCACTTTTGTTGCTATGGATCTGTGTGTACTTGGAATCAAATTGTCCATGAATTTCATTACTTAAGTTACTTACATTTGTTTCCAAGCTTATTTTTGGCTCACAGCAAGGGTTTTGCTTACCTCTGATCTGCAAACAGGCACAATGGATTTTTGCGGTGACTCATACAGCTTCATAGTTTAAACTGAACACTTTTAGCAAGTCCCACCTTGCAGAATACATCCCAGAACTATATCCAAAAACTACTGCAATTTCTAAGGAACTGCTTATCAAACCAGTTATTTCAGCATGAAAACTGCAGTATTTTTTAAACAAGCATGAATGCATAAAGTATTGTATCATTATGTTGCTGAGGAAAAGCAAACCTTTGATCAAGCTATAGTCATGTCTATGTTGGAGTTTCACGCATAATAATTATTTCTCTCCATCTCTCCCTGGCTTATTTGCAGCAGATGTTGGAGAATTTATTCTGTATTATACATACCATCTGTTATTCATTTAATCTTTATTTGTTTTGTTTTCGATGATTTTAACACACTTTTATCACTTGCCAGTGGACCAAATTAATGAGGGTTATGAATGCCTCTGCCAAGCTTTATGTTTTGGAGCACCAAGGCCTTCAACCACATTCTTTTTTAGCCTATATTATATGTATCTGAAGACAGCAATTTGAAGCACTGTAATAGGATAAATTGACTTTGTACTCAACAAGATGTTCATTTTCTCCCCCATAAAAGAGTTTGAGGAATAAAAAGCTTTGGTTCAACAGCACCAAAATAGTTTGGAGTTTTTCCAACCCAAGTTTTTACTCAAGTTTCAAACTTTCCTTTTCCCAACCTCCTCATATACACGTGAGTATTATTACTGCCTAGAATATATACCAGGAAAAGTGTCTTCTTGCATATTGAAGTAACAACTCTGAATACAATAAAAGAAGACATGGCTTCAGTGTTTTACGTATCTAAATCACATTTCAAGTCTCTGCAAGAGGATCTGGCAAACACTGTTGGCTGCCTGCCAGGTAGTGAAGAGAAATACATCACATCTAAGAATCTATATAGTGTGCCTTCGGAAAATGGTAAGGTTTTCTTTCGGATGCTTAAAGTACATCCCAATGTGGGCTTGTTTTAGACATGATGTTTCTGAAAACCATGTAGCATTAGTAGCAACGTGTTGAGCTGTGTGACAAACTATGTAAATCCTCAAACTCAAAGGGGCAGCCCTTATTTATGCACAAAGGCCTGTCCCAGCCTGCACAATGCATAAGTCATGGGAAAATGCAAGACACAGATTGCCCCCTCACAAAAATATTCTGGGCAATTTACGGTCATTCATTATACTGACCTGCACGCCTTTAATGGTGCAGGAAACCTGAAGACAATAGTATACGTTTTATACAGAAAGAACTAGGACTGGGATCAGCCAGATGTGAGCACGCTACTCAACTTTCCCAGAACATTAAATATTGTGACAAAATCCAGCAATTTGTAGTTGTACAATTTCTGCCAATAGAATCATAAACCACTTTTAAATATTTTAGAAGTATATAAGCGTCTTTGGCCTGAATGTCAAGTAAAGCAGCATTTAAAAAAAGAAACTTTATAAAAAGGTATTATTTCTCATTTAATGTCAGATGAACATTTCTAGGTATCATGTAAAAGCTTTTCCACTATCATACCGTCAAGGACCCAAGATAATTAGAAAAGATTATTCATCACATTCTTGTATTACTCTTAGATGAACAATTCATTCTTATTTTAACGATGGAAATAATTTAAAGCTTTATTTATACTGTTGACATGTTATTTATCAGCCGGCCAACAACTCTAGCAATCTAAACAGCACCATAAAATACATTTATATAATTACAAATCTTTTTCTTTTTTAAAAGGTGGAAAAACAGATTTATAGCACCATTTGAAATCCCCAACTGAAGCTTTAAATGCAATTTTATTTTTATTTTTTAAATACAGCCCTAGAATAATAATGTCTTTATATTTGGTGTATTTCTATTCATTGCGGATTGTAACAGTTTCAGTAAAAATGTAATGTGGAAAAAGAAAAAATGGCAGGTTTTGAACCAGACCAAGGTAAGATGACTGCCATATGGTTCCTTTTCTGTGGGGGAATGTGTTTTGACATTTCCTCTGTAATGTTAAGATCTAGATGAACTATCCAAATGTTGCCTTTTATTTCAGTAGGAGGCTGTAATTGTCGGATGCCTGGATAAACTTTCAGCTTAGACCAATTTCTTCCCCAGCCATCTGGACCGTTCACAGTTTGGCCCATTAGTCTCCGTTCAATGCCTGGAGATTTTTGGCCAGCCTACACAGAAGAGAAGATAGCGGCTCAGATGACGCCAAAGGTAATCACAGGAACTCGAACGAGCCTCTGTCATTTGTGCACAATCACACTGATAAGTTGTACAAAATGCAAATCGGAGGTTGAGGAGGAGATTTTATTCCAGGCCAGGCTAATTGCAGCTGATTGCGGGGCGATTGGTGGATTTTTGGCTAATCAAGATGGCAGCAAATTGATTAAACCCTGGCCAGTCCATTGAATAAGGGCCTGTGACCTCCAAGTTAAGCGACTCCCATGGGAAACAATCAGCAATCAGGAAAGACACAGAAGCATTTCATGAGAACAAAGTGCCATGTTGGTTTTATAATCTGTTGTCTGATAAAGGAGCATAAAAAAGAACTCATCCAAGACAATATTAAAGGTAATAAATGTGTTGAAAGGTGGACTGCATACCAAACGTATGCCAACTAACATGTATCTGTTTTCATTTAAAGTGTTATAGACTAAGATTCAAGTATATTGTTATAAGGATATTGCACATAATGGTAGTTTTGAGGACACAATGCTGCAAGATAGTATACTTAAAAATGTAAACCTCTTTTCCAGGGTATGAAATCTTACCTGTGAATAAAAGCAGTCATGCTAACAAGTTTTATGAACCCCAGCGGGTCTGGAGAATAATGTATCCTTATAATCCCTGTTTTATAAATGGAAGTCTGCAGGGCTCCCTCTCAAGTGTGATGATGTGTGGATTTTTACCACAATGGGCTTAGTGAGTGTGTGTGTGTGTGTGTGTGTGTGTGTGTGTGTGTGTGTGTGTGTGTGTGTGTGTGTGTGTGTGTGTGTGTGTGTGTGTGTGTGTGTGTGTGTGTGTGTGTGTGTGTGTCCTTGCACAATTGCTGCCCCACGGAAACAGAAACATATGGTGGTCACTGGGGAGCAGAGGTTGAATAACTCTTACGAATAACATCTAATTATCCAATCACATTCATGCACTACAGGATACCTCTGTTACGAGGAAAATACAAAACATAAATCTGATTAGATGTAAAATAATAGCTAGAAATTAGTCTTTCACAAAGTTTTCATCAGTTGGTCCTATTAGAAATCATAAAAATATCAAACAGACAATTTGCTTAAGTGGAAAGTTAATGTTCTTAGATTACCAAGACACTCGGGAAGGAGTACTTGTCCTATGTCTCTATTGTGCAATCGGAAAAATGCAAAAAAGTATTTTCATGACCAGCTTTAAAAAATACTGCAATTGGAAACATGAGAGGGGCCAACAAGACAAAAGGCCCTCTAAAATAATTGCTCAGTAATGTTACACTTCTTAGATGCCATGGGGTTGCCTGCTCTAACTCCTAAAGATGCTAAATGCTTGGTTAAGGTGTAGCAGGTCATCCTGGTGTTCCTGCTGAGGTGTCACCAGCAGAGTATGGAGAGGCAGCTGCAGGGAAGAGGAGAGGCAGCTGCAGGGAAGCAGAGGTGAGCTGCTGCAGTCATAAATCCTCCTCAGTCACTCATTGACTTCTTCAAAGAGAGCCCCTGTCTACAAATGAACTTGTTTCCCCTCACTGACTCAAGTAAGGCTTGTCCAGCTGTTCAAAGTGTTAACATTAAAGTGTTACTCTTGTATTAGTTTGTTCTGTTAAAGAGATGATAAAGGAGATGACCAATCATTTATGTTCCTGGAACGGATCTGATCCCCCAGAAAATGACCTAGACGATTGAGCCTCTTTTCTATATTTTCCATCTCATCTATTTCATTTCCTATGGAGCTTTGCTTTACCTGAAAATATTCAATTGCCTCTGGCAGAGGGAGTGATGTGGAGTAGTCAATGTTTATACTGCAGAATGAAAGCACAACCGGGAATCACCACAAGTTTCAAACATAATCATTTATGCATTTTATAGCTAAGTATTAAACATAGTTCTGGTGATGAATTTGGTTTCAGTTACAAAATGCAGCAAGACCAGTTTATTTCTAAATGTATTATATTTGAATGATAAATTGATGGAAACAAAAAAAAAGTAAAAGAAATTAGAATAAAATTATATAAAATGAAATACTAAAAAAACAAACTATGAATAGCATGAAACACAAAGAAGTGCTGTGTATACAATTAAATATTAAAACACTTTCAATAGAACTTCCTATTAGTTCCTATTAGTACGGCTTTAGAGTTAAAAAAGGTGCATTTTATTGCACGGGAATAAATGGACAGTGAAGCTCTCCAACTTGGATATAAGCTTTAACTTTGAACAGAAACAAAAGGTCTATTATACTTCTTGAGCTGAACACCTTACTTTAGGGAAAGGGATTGCTGTAACCAAAAGAAGAGGGATAGGGAAGTGGAGAGCATGCAGTCAGTCGCCCACTGAAAATTACATTTTTTAGTTGTAACATAAACAGATGTAAGCTGCCAACACTTAAGCCAACACTTGTGATGATTTTTGTGGATTTTACCCCTCAATTGCACAATGCAGAGCTGTTGACCAAATAAATTCAATGACACATAAAGCAGAGATTTGTCTCTGATTAATTTTAATCCACCCTATTTCCATTTAGGAAGGAGTGCCTGTCATAGATACAATCACATCACAGACAGGGACAGCAAACTGTTGTTTATTCTTTAGTTTTCTCCAGGGCACTAAAATAATGCCAACAAGGTTTTCATTGTAAAAGAACAGACGTCCTTTGTGTGCCCTGCCACTGAGCTCTGTGTTTCCATAGCCCTGTGCTCTCCACCCTTTAAATCATATAATATTCCTGAATTACAATGACATGTGCAGGATAGAGTTTCTAGTCTCTCAGACGCTGCTGTCATAGCGTCTTAAAGTTTTGTCTTGGCCAGGAAATCTGAGCCCCGCTCCACAGGCAGCTCAACACAACGACAGAAGACAATTGTTTTCAGTAAGTTATTGGAGGGCTGTTGTTAAAACTATACAAAGTTGAAACTGATGGAGGAGGAACCGTTAGGATTTGTTTTTGAAATATGGCATAGTTGTGGTTCCAACAGCACCCAACATTAATATAATCAATGAACCAAACGAACTATGCTAAGAGTCAACCACCATGCTAGCAGCCCACAATAAGACTGCCATACTATCTGCAGAGGTTTAGCAGCTATAATGTTTCCCCTCATCTTAGCTTAACAAATTAGCATGTACAAATTTACAGGAAGATTCAAGGGATCACCAAAGTTAGTATGAGAACCATAATCTTGGCCCCTTGAATGTCTATATTCACTTTTATTATAACCAATCCAGATAAGTGAATCAACCAGCAGGCAGACACTGTCGTCCCTGGAGGCAAGGTTAAAATTTGAGTAAGAATCTGTAGTCTACAATTTATGAGTTGCTAGAACAATATATTTTTGAAAAATGCATGTGCACATGTAAGTATGTGCTTCTCCATTTGACCTGCGCATTAATATCTTGGCAGATCATTGCAACTTCCCCCTCTCATTTACTTTCTCCCTCCATTCTCCCTGCAGCTCTCCCTTCGTGCCCTCCTCTCCTCGTCTCTTATTGGCTGTCGGAGACATGTCTGTGGTTCTGTGGGATCCTCCTATGTAAACAAGCATGTTTCACCGCCAGCAGACTGCCAAAACCCCTCAATTTGTCACTTCCCAAAATCAGTCAGTGTTTTGCGGCTTGAAAGGTGCTAGCAAAGGTAATTCAAGGGGAAACCTCAGGCAAAGTGAGGCCAGAGATGGAGGAGATGTGGTTGGTGGCTTGTGTTGTTTTGTAGGTGTGCTGAAAGTACAAACCGCCAAGCAACCTCCAAAAGAAAGCAACACAGCATTCATGTGTTTACACTTCAGACTACATTTTAGCTTGACATCTGTTACATTTTAGCAAATATGAACATTAAGTAGTCATATTACTTCCAGCGCAGTCAAACTATTTAACCAATGGTCACTGGCAGGCTCTGCACATCCAGAACCGTCTGACCCACAAACCCACCTTCCATCAGCATAACATGGTCATGACAGGTTAACATGCAAAGAACAGAAGTTGAACACACTAATTCGATCCAAAATTTCAGTCAAAGAGTTCTCAAAGTAGAAGATATCTGTGTTTGAACACATTTGTATTCTTGTAGTACACGGAAATGCATGCAAATGATAAAATTAGGAGAAATGATGGGGATCACTGTGCCTTTTTCCAAATTAAACCCATTTATACCCACCTCTGTATGCATTCTTTTGTCATTATACAAACACTTAGGTT
This sequence comes from Eleginops maclovinus, assembly GCF_036324505.1. Classification (NCBI taxonomy): domain Eukaryota; kingdom Metazoa; phylum Chordata; class Actinopteri; order Perciformes; family Eleginopidae; genus Eleginops; species Eleginops maclovinus. The sequence goes on along the minus strand of NC_086360.1, from coordinate 11,273,876 downwards.
TGATGGCTTTTATCAAATCTTATTTGCATAATACCTTTAAATAATTGCACACACCTTAAGTCTTAAACCACCACAACTCAAAAATGTCTAATCGTCATGTTCATAACTATACTATACAACATGTAAAACAAAATGTGAAACACTGATAGGAGATTCATTAGTATAGAAGCTTAACAAAAAGGGGTATCGAATCGAGAAATGTTCACTGTATATTGGAACGTGTGTAGTGCTGATTACCTGAGTAACAAAACGTACAAAAAGCAAACCAAAGTCTGCTTTGGGCTGCTATATAGTTGTTACAGCACCCTGACAAAACAACCCTTATAAAAATATTCCTGCATAATTCTGCCCAGTTACTCTTTCTTTTAATGGGATCAAATCAAGTCTATGTTACAGAACTGACTGCAGCCACCAGGCTAATTTGCCAACTTTTTAAAATGCATGAATGCTCATGATATGATGATATATTGGTGGTGCATATTGAGAGATTTCAGCAGTCCTTGTTGGACAGCTTAGCGACTCCAGTGTCAGTGGTTTTGTGGTTGTCGGTATAGAACAAAAAGCTCATGAGTTAATTCTTTTAGATGGGATTGAGTTAACAAAGACGTAGTTTCCTTTGTCATCTGTACATATGTGCAGATGTGTACAGCTGCCCCCCTTCACACACACACACACACACACACTCGCCCACACACTTCTCCCATTACTTGTCTGTTGTCTTTCCACAGCTCATGTTCGCCAGATGCAGCAAGAAACAGATGAGAGAGGGTGAGACAGACAGACAGACAGACAGAGAGAGAGAGACTGAGGATGAGATTGAAAAAGTAAGAGAAGGGGGAGAGAGGAGAGGAGTGAGTAGAGGGAGGAGTGCGGATGGAGATGTGTGCGTGTCCGATGATTCACGCCTGCAAGGTGGAGGAGTGCAGGGGTCTACTGCAAGTAGGGGAGGAGAAGTGAGGGGGGGAGGAAGTACGAGAGAGGGAGTGCTAACCTCCTTTGGCAAAGCTGAAGAAAACACATGCCGGCCTCCCGCTGATATCTGTGTTAGCCATGAGACCGGCCTCCACAGGTCTGCTCACTTTCTCTCTCAGTCTTCCTCTCTCCCATCTCTTCACACACTCCTTTTCACACTCACACACACCATTTGCTCTCTGACCTATCCTCCTCTTTCTTTTTTTGTAAGCAACCGACTGTTGCAACCCCTCAGCATTTCAATCTTCTTTCTTCCTCTTATGCTGTTTGGGCTGCAACCTTATGTCTTACTGTTAATTCAATTGGATCTCAAACAACTTGATAATTAATGAATTAATTGATTTGTTTATCAACAGAAAATGTAATAAGTAATTCAAGTTTATTTTGGAAGCCCGCATTTCATACAAAATTATGAAAAATAAAATTGTATCAAAAGCGACGTCGTAACGTAATGCATACCATTGAACAGTTTAATCAGTTGTAGTAGAGATAAAATTATTGGCTAATTAATTCAAATGCAAAATCTAATTGTACAATTTAATTCTAACAATATACTTGTTTTATCTTTTTTTAAATTAAGATCCGATGGATGTAATACTCTTCTATGGTATCAAATTAAATATAAAAAAGGCTTTTAACTGTCGATTAAACCAAACAAGACATTAAAAATTTGTATTTTTAAAATATATTTTCTATTTAATAGACCAAACAAATCAACAGATTAGTAAAAAGGTGGATCTCTAATCAGGTTACCTGTCATTTAACATATTGGATTATATTATCATACACCGGTATGCGTTGATATTAGAAATAAATGATTGATTTTAAATCATATACAAGCTCCAAATTACTCCAAATTTCCAAAAATGTTCTTGTGTCATGTGTCAACCGACCTTACAACTGTACCTGAAATGTTGTCACACTTTGCCTCCCTTCTACACAGCCTTTTAAAGGGCACAAGGTCAAACCAGAACTCAGAAAAAGCCCAGGAGCCTCCTGGAGATATCTGGAGAATGCCGAACATGGCCGGCAAATGAAGACACAGCTGCGCTCGTCTGGAGCTCTGCGTCTCTCAGGAACGTAGAGTTATGAGGCCACTCACACACGACTCTGTTTGCTTAGTCTCTGACACGGAAAGACAACCAACACGAGAGATGGGAACAGAAAGAGAAGGAATGAAAGAAAAGAAAGGGAAGAGGGGATGGCAACAGAGGGGTTGGGTAAAAGACTGATAGGAAGGTAGAGAGATCAAGACAGATCCCATAAAGACAGTAAAACCAGAAAGATATTGGAAGCAAGTTGCCGTTACTGTAATGCTCAAACTGTCTGCAGGCCTCAACGCAGAGCAGCCCCCCTACTTTTTGGGGGAAACTATATCTTTCAAGCAGTATCTTTTTAAAATACTTGTTTCAAAACATTTATTTTCAGATTAATCAAGCTTAGATTTGCTAATTAAGCCAAACTACCAGATGTTTTTAAAATTAAAGCTTTTCCTTTCAGGGGTCTATCACAGCCTTTCATAAAATGTCAGACCTCATGATGAAAGGATACAAACATGTGCTCCTATCCCCACATTTTTATAGATTTTACAGTTCTGTGTTGTGAGTTTTCAAACTTGGTTAACGACAAAGAAATGTTGGATTTAACCACTAAATGTTTGGCATTTCTACTTTACTAAAAGGACTGAAATGATTCATTGATAATCTAAATAGTTAGATAAATTTTCTATCAAACATCCAGTAATCGATTTATGAACTCATCGCTGCAGCTCACATGAAAGGAATTAGTGGTTTAATAAAAAGGCATAAAAAACACATACAACACTAGTCTCTGCAAAAGCTAAATGGATTGTAGCAAATGGACTGAAATATGCTAAAACCCTGTCACGCACACAAAAAGGTGTCATTGCTCCTGGTTGGTGGCCTGATGATGTCGATATCAAGACACACCCACACCCACACCCACACACACAGTTGAAACAGATGGCCAAGCTAAACCTATATCAGGCAATAAGTTCATTTGAAGACAGGGGTTCTCTTTGAAGTGGTGTCATTCAGTCAGAGAGACAACACTATTGTGAGCTGAGGAAGATTTACGACCTCTCCAGCTCTCCTCTGCTTTCACACAGCTGCTCTAACAATGACAGCCAAGCCATGAAACTGATAAAGACTCACATAAAAATGTTTTCATGCCTCTGAAACTCGATGTGTTACGCATTAGTCATTAAATAATGCGTATGTCTTTCTTAAATTGGCGAAACTACAATAATTAGCTTTCTTTTATTTTTTTTCGTAGTGCAGGTGTGGTTTAAATATAAAATTTGAATTGAATAAGTGTCTGGGCTTAAATGACAAACTTAGGCAATGATCACCTTTCATAAGGTCAGAGAAACTTGACATTTAGGATGCGGTCGAATAGTCAGTTTGGTCTAGGAAGGTTCCTAACAGAGCGAAATGACCCCGAAGTACCTCAGTGGCAGCCATGATAAGAGCTGTTCGAATTCTCTAGATGATAGGAAAAGAGCTCTGAAACTTCCTTTATAACCTCCTTTAGCTTAGGAAACACTGGACCTCCATTTACGAAAAGGAAAGGAGAAAATGCTGTCCCACAATGCCTTGCGGCCGCAACATTTGCAGTAACACAACATCCAGCCGTTCACGGAAACAGCCGATCGTGACGGATAAATACGTTTCATGAAAGTTACGGTGCTTATTAAGCAATTTAAAACTTGCGCCATAACTTTCCAAAGTGCTTTGTTTTGAACGTGCAGCACTGTATTAATCAAAAAGAGAAATATGAACGTCCCTTTTTAACTGAAATGATCAAATAAAGTCCACATTTCTCAGTGTTTACTGAGCTGTGTGGGGTTTCTTGAACGTTTTGAAACATGTTGTAATGGTGATATACAAAGTAATAGGTTAAGGTAGGGCTGAGCGATGAAACGCTAACGATATGTATCTCGATAGAGACGTAATCAATATCAATAGAAAATGCGTTTTTTTTTTTCCGTTGGAAGAAACCAAAGCAAAGAATCTAGCTCCGCTTTGAAGCAGAGGTTGCGAAGCTGAAGAGATAGATGAAGACGAAAATAATGACATATCTTGATGAGAAATATGCTGGCCCTGACACAGATGACCTCCTTGACAAGGCTACCTTGATGGACTCCAGGTTTAAAGTCCAATACATCAGACCAGAGAAGTTGGGGGCCATTAAAATGAGAGTGTAGTGAATGAAGACCAAGGCCAGTCACAGGCAGGGGCCTCTGAGGGAGCAGCAGACCAAGGTGCAGAAGGAGGAGCTGCGGCTGCCACTGGACCACCTCTTCCACTGGGCATGAAGAAAGCAACGTAAGTCATTGTGAAGCTTCTTCAAAAAGCAGTGTCAAGAAGAAGATGCATTGCCTTTTAAGTGAAGAACAAAACGTGGGAGTGAGCTGGAAATGTACCTGATGTGCCCTGATGCAGACAGTGAGTCTGAATCCCTGGACTGGTGGAGGCTCCATGAACACAACTTCCCCAGATTGTCTCAGCTGGCAAAAAGTACTTGTGCATCCCAGCCACCAGTACCCCCTCGGAAATATTTTTTAGTACTGGGGGTAATATTTTTACATGCACCAGTGCAGCTTTAAAACCAGAGAAGGTCAACCAGCTGGTGTTCAAGTACAAAACCTTGAGTGAAAATATCCTTGAATAGTTCAAATATGTTTAGAGTAAGAATAACTTGAAGAGTTACTTGTTCATATTTCTATACTGGTTTTATATTTCAATCAATGTTACTGTTCTGGCTATTAGGTTTGTTTTTTATGTTACACATGTAAAGTCTACCTCAGTTTTACTTTAAATTCTTCTGTTTACAAAACACTGCACATACACTGCCCGGCCAAAAAAAGGTCACACTTTAATATTCGTTGGAACGCCTTTAGCTTTGATTACGGCACGCATTCGCTGTGGCATTGTTTCCACAAGCTTCTGCAATGTCACAACATTTATTTCTATCCAGAGTTGCATTCAATTTTCGCAAAGATCTTGTATTGATGACGGGAGATTCGGACCACTGTGCAAAGTCTCCTCCAGCACATCCCCTTAATCGGGTTCAGGTCTGGACTCTGTGGTGGCCAATCCATGTGTGAAAATGATGTCTCATGCTCCCTGAACCACTCTTTCACAATTTGAGCCCGATGGATCCTGGCATTGTCATCTTGGAACATGCCCGTGCCATCAGGGAAGAAAAAATCCATTGATGGAATAACCTGGTCCTTCAGTATATTCAGGTAGTCAGCTGACCTCATTCTTTGGGCACATAACGTTGCTGAACCTAGACCAGACCAACTGCAGCAACCCCAGATCATAGCACTGCCCCCCACAGTGACCCTTGTGACCTTTTTTTGGCCAGGCAGTGTATTTTAAAGTATTTTATTCTCAGGTTTGTTTAACACTTTGCACATGTTTTTGCAACACTTTATTTCCCATTGTTAAGCATTCGTTATGTATTCTTTATTTCTGGAACTTATGTTAAGAGATAATTGTTAAGTATTCATTGTGAATTTAAACTTATGTTAATATTTATTTATTTGAGTGTTTTCCCTGTCTGCCTTGATAACTGAGGTGATTAAAATCAGTGGAAGGTTAAGTTTAAAGTAAAAATGTTTAATTTAGTATATTTTTCTCCTGGTCCTTATTTTAAATAGGTCATAACAATTATCAATAATTATCGATATCGACGGATATGAAACACTTATATCGTGATACAGTGTTCAGTCATATCGCCCAGCCCTAGGTTAAGGCATAACTTTATTATAAATACATTTGTATTTATTTCAAAATATTTCATGTCATTATACGTATTTGGATTTAAGTGGATTAATACGAGTGGACCGGAGGGTGAGGGTGACAGGCACAAGTTTCACTTTCCTTTTTTATTTAAATTCCAACCTTGGTAATGAAGAATATTTGTCTCACTGTTGTCCACGTTCATAAAGCATGAAACAACACCATCAGAGCTCACGGTGCAAGTCTCTGGGTGCGCTTTATAGAAAACTGTAGTTCCCCCAAAGCAGACGCACATTAATAACGTCCGCTGGTGCATCATTAATACGTCGGATAGTGTAAGTACAGTCGGATTCCCAAAGCACTGCAGTCTTTTCCTAAGTCCTTTTGAATTCTCATATCCACTATTCCTTAACCCCGTGACGTTTCACACAAAGGTCAAGGAATAGTAGATAGGAGCCGATTTTTTTGAACAATTCGAACGTACCCTTAGATTCAGGGTGAAGCAGTTACAGCACTTTCGACCAGTAAACGGGCGCCCCCTGCTGGCCTTGAACAGAAACGCATGAATGCTAGAAATAGGATTTTTACACTTTCTGATATGAGCTATAATCGATATCAAAATAAGGTGAGTTACAATAGTGTGGGCTGCAACAAACAATTGTATTATCACTAATTCTTGTTTTATTTATTAATGTTAAGTTGACAATTTAGGTCTTGTTTTGTAGAACGGAAGTCAAAAGCCAAAAGATACTCACTTCTGCAAAACAAGCTTTTTAAACTGATTCAAAGTAAATTAATGATCATATGGATTTTAGATTAAATGAATTTTTTTGCAGTCCATACTATATATCTCTCAAAGTTCCATTCATGGTCAAAAACTTTTCTAATTTCATACTGTGCAACAAAAAACAATCTGTTGCTGTACCACACTCCCACAGTTCACATTTAAATATTCAAATGTCCAATATCACATATTTTACCAGCTGCCTCATAAATGGTTTCTCCCTTCTCCTCACCCTCTCTCCTCTCTGCAGCTACACCTTTATTTATATTTAAAAAACAGTCTCACTTTTCTGTCTTTCAGTTTAAGTTATTACAATGACTGAGCTGCACTTAAAGGCCATGATTTATGTAAGAGCTGAGAGAGCCAGGTTGAAACTAGAGCATTTGTCTCAAATGGCAAAATCTTAGCCCATAGAGGTAATGCCACCATTACACACGTCTAATGATCCTTCTTGGCTCCCTGATGGGGGAATAACTGTCCTACTGTGATTGGAACACCAGTCACTTCCCTCCTAAAAAGTCGAATTTTCAGCTAAACCTCATGTCACCTTGAAGCCATCAAATCCCATTTTGGCTTTCACTTAAAAGTTTCCATAAAAAACTCCCCACTCAGAGTTCTTTAACGATCATTCTGAGGTCATGTCATTTTGAAAGAGAAACCCTAAATTTTAATTGTTTGGACGTGCCATTTTTGGAAAGAAGAAACAAAAGCTTGTCCTGTTGTTGTGATGATTATAACAGCATTACAGGATTAGATCGTCAGCTAAAGCTAAAAAAGAACTTGATATCTGTGAATTAGACTGAGAAATAGACTCAATTTGACAGAAAATGTCCAACAGCCTCACTTAATAAAGGCAGAATACTATGGATGGACCGGTATTTAAAAAGCACAAGAATGTCACACAGGTTTTTGAATGTAAGAAATACAGAAAATAATGGACTGAAATTTGGGAGTAACAATAGAGAGGTGGGAGCCCCTGTTTGTCCTTCTCATTTGCAGTAATTTACTGCTACATTTAAGAAAATGTGCCTGCACCTGTCAAACTGCATTAGTCATCCTCTTATTTATAAGTGCTTGCCTTTACCTGAACTAGAAGTTTTACTGTTCTGTAAACTTGGGCTTATTAAACGTTTCTTTAGAACAAGTTCAACATTAAATCATAAAACAACTTTTACTGGTCTACAGACATGTACACGTTTGTCATGTATCGTGGCTTCAAATAATTTTAGTATTGATAAACTATCAATTATTTACCAATTTAACAACTGCTTTGTGAATAAAAACAACGCTTATCAGATGCATTGATTAAAAAAAGAAAGAAAGTGGATTTGTAACCTATATAAAATATATCTAAAGGGAAAGTAGAAAACATGTCCACTTTATTGGTTTACAGTCTCAAGCTACTCATACAAGTCCTCTGCCACAAACATCTATGTTGCCTAGAATGTTTTTGTTAGGGATTTATTCAATTATGTGGTTCAGCATAGAGCAAAGGGCATTATTTGCAGTGATTATGTACTGGAAAGAATGAGATTGAATGGTTTTGCTATTTTGTTCTTCTCTACCCCTGTATTAAGATGGGAAACAACAAAAATGCATACAGCTCTAAATACAATGTAACATTGCCTTTAACTTTGACGACATCAGTAATGAACATCATTTAATTTATACAAGATGTATAATTCAGACAATCATTTCATCATTCGTAATGATATAATTGAATGGCAGAACAGTTGCATTCGATTGTTTGTATGGTGGTTAATATTGACGATACGGCATATTCATTCAAGAAATTGAGGAATTATGAAGAAATACACAACCATTCAGCCACTGCAGGCCTTGTAATGTTGTGGCAGAAATGTTACCTGTGACTCTCGATTCATCCCTAAAACCACAGCACATGCATACTGTATGGAGTGCTTGTTAGCTGTGAAAGCTTTTGCTCACTATATACAGTGCCAGTTATTATTATACAGCCAGCTGTGTATTATCAATAGTTTCAGGCTTTTGAGTCATTAAACCAGCATGTAACGACACCTGTCGCTCGCAATTCATGTGCTTTTCAAACCCAATGTTTCGACAGAAATCCCACATCCTGTGAAAATTAGAACTCAGTTTTTAAAAACCCCAATAAATTCTTACACAAAAACGCAAACAAACAAACCCAAAGCAAAACTGGGGTCTCAAAATTGCTACGTTTGTAACCATGAAATTACAAGGTAACATTATGGTTTATACAGCTATAAAAACATAATTATGCACTGTGGCTTTATGAATACTGTGGTTCTCAAAATTCGGTCTCTTAGAAAAGCTAAATACCTTTATGTTAATGTGTTCCCTTTTCCCAGGCCTTTGATTTGGCCACTGTGGTGAGATAAACGTTTATAAATCACGGGGTTAGCAACCGAGACACTTTCTGCGAGCACACAAGCGTGTCGGGCCAAAATGAATATGGATTTGATTTGCAGTGCACGCCAACGCTCCAGCCAATGCTAATCGCCAGGGAAAGCTTGTGAAAACCATGATGGATTCCGCAGACATGGTTTTTGAGCCTGAGGTTTCATCACAAATCCATTTAAGCTTTTATGTAATTTGGTTAAATATACAGAATCCTTTTTATCTTTTTATGTGTCCATTTTTGACCCACTATGCTTGTTGGAAAGTATGATGTAGGGGGGGAAATTCCCAATGTACTTCTTGTATAAAACTTAAACTCTGCCGTGTGTGTAACAGAGGTAGAGGTCTGCCGACATCAGTCTGAGAGAGCTGCTTAGTTTTCAGTCCCGACAACTCTGTCAATTTTAAATTTCACTGTCTTAACTAGACAAAATGGTTTGCTGACGACTAAACTGTCAACCAGAAATTATAGGCAGTGGCTCGCTGCTCCAATCTGCTGAGCTTGGTGAGAAAGAATACATGGAGGCTGATGTTGAGACCAAGGCATCAGGATTGTTTTACTTGTGATCATTCTTGAGAGTTTGGGGTCCAATACAGAAAAAATACAGACCTCTTGATGATTACATTCACACCACACATGTACAAGCAATCCTATTTAATTGTTCATATATTAATATTTTCTACTTGGAAAGTTTCATTCAGTAAGAGTACGCCACTGAGATCTGAGTATAACAGAAGCATTTCTTCGTTGCTTTTGAAAAATGATTACCATCGCCCTCAGCATCTTCCTTTTAGGCTTGAAAATGTCAGCCTTCAGCAGGGGATTTTAATATCAGCCTTTCCATCAGTAATCACTAAGAAAATCCCATTCATTATGGACTGCCAGACTCAAACTTGTAAGATTTTTGATGTGCATGTATTCACTATACAACATTTGCAGCTTTCAACCAACTCCAGTCCTGGTAAGCTGGCCTACTTGCTAATGAGTATACGACTTGTATTTGGTGCAGTAACAGTTATAACTAAAGTGTGATGCCCCTGTGGGTTTATCTGGAGAGGGTGTGGCTGTGGGATGTCTAACTTTGATTGCAGTAACTCAGGGCACCTGGGCCCGGTGCCCTGTAGCTACTTAAAGTCTCCCTGCCACACTAACTCTCTGCTCTGCTCCTCTCTGCTCTTTCCCGCAGGCACCAGGTTTTGGTTTGGTATACTGTTACTTTAGTTGTTCTACTTTGTACATCTCAACACCCTCACACATACACGTCCATGCAACCCTCACCCTGCACTTACACTACTGATACCACTGACGTCCACACCTCATCCTTTACTTATTTGTGCACTTCTTTAATTTGACCTACTTTAATAAAAATATCTTTTGTTACCATTGACATGGTGTGTCTCTCCTTTGTTGTGGCCTTTTTGGGCCAGGTCATAACAAAAGTCATGACGGATTGTTGATGCAATATTTTATTCTAAATATGAGGGGCTAATGCCTGTGCAGCAATTGTATGTGGCTAATGAGTTTGCCGATTGAATGTGGCTCATTGAGGAAGGGCCTTCAAAAAGTTGAAGCCTTGGATCTGCATCTTTGCTCACAAGTTTAAACAATAGCAGCAGTGCTGTTGCTGCTATTAAAAATCTCCAATCTGGAAAGTAATGTGATCGACAGTACCATTGTTGATCAAAGGCATAAATGTAAAGCCACTTAATTCCAAACTGCTCTCAGGTCTGATTTTTCACAACAAGCCATGATTTGAAGAAAAAAAAGGTAGTGCAGAAATAGTCTCTATCATTTCTTATCTGAAAATATAACTATATTTACAGACATGGCTGCAGGCATGAAAGCCAAATATGACTTCAGAAACATATGGGTTACATCACAGCTTTCATAATGTTATAGTTCAGTAAGCTAAGTAGAATGACTGTTATGTTACTGCAGAAGATGTGCAGATATATTATTTGACATCTGCTCTGACCTCATTACTCCCACCATGAGCATCTCCTAGCTTAGTACATCAGATAGTAAAAGATAATAATCTTCCCCCAAATAAATCGAATACACTGAATCTGTAAGGCATGCTGATGCAATGCTAAGGGAGGAAGTGTTACATCATCGATCTGCTGTACAGATGAGCAGTGTGGCATCAACAAAGCAAAACATGAATTAAGGTGAATGCAAAGGCAGCAGGCAAAAAAAAGATCTTGTATGCAACAAATAATTATAATCTCACATTCAATAATAAGTTGTAGAAGGCAAGCAATGTCCTAATTAACATTCTTGAAGCATGTTTGGCAGCAAATTACCATTATTACCTATGGAAATGATTGTGGCTCAATGTAAACCATAGAGCAGAAGGTCAGACATGTTTAAATGATGACACATATACCCACTGTTTGGAGATTAAACATTAAAACTGAATTACGAAATGTGTGGGTCATGTGTCTACCCACCTAGTGTATGTTAAACATCCAGGTTTCTTTTAAGTCAATATAAGAATGTTGGAATTGATTGTATGCGACAAATAAATCCTATTTGCATTGATGGAACCACAAATAGAGACCAAAGTTTGCAGTGAGACAGAGTTAATCCCAAAAACAACAACAATTTGGAGGAAACATGCCATAAACAAAACTGAAACATCATTCTGTAACAATGTAAATAGCATGAACACATCACATAATTCAGAATAAATAAATAAATACCCTTACAATGAAAGTAACACACAGGCAAATAAAAGTATAAACTAGCAGCTAAAGGAAAGAAGCCTCGAAATTAAACACACGCAAATCTGAGCAAAGCAATACACAGCCAACAGTCCCAGCCGCCACTTCATGGTCATGCAACAATAACTGGGTGATATGGCCCAACAATCAGCAAATTCTTACCTTTCAGAAATTGTAAAAATCTCATCAGGAATGAGACAGTTTGGTCCAAATAGCTTTTCGGGTTTGAAGCAGGCAACACCTGTGCGGCTGACCCGATGCATAGCTAACAAACAGAGCAGAACACATGGTGGAAAATACGTTATTTCTCCACATATCCTACAACAGATCGGGTTGTTGATGGTTTAACTGCTAATTAAACGCTACTTACTAGCACAACAAAGTTTGTAAACGGTCAATAACGTAGCTGCAGTGATAAGAATTTCCTTTTTGAGCATTGTGTGTCCATGTCTGTGCGCACTGTGCAGCCATGCAAGCTGAAATGGGCCTCCATGCACAGGTGAAAGGGTGCGTTCGATTTATGTATCAGATAATAAAGATTGTCATGTGTGAGCACAGGAGAAACTTATTTTTGATTTTTGAACACCAATTCAATCAAAAACCAAAAAGATGAGAACATAAAATGTTTGGTTTTTTTAATTGCTAGGTATATCCATATAGCTCTTCAGACATGGATAAAAAAGATGGGCAAGTGCTTAAATTACAACCATTAGGGTTTTACTTGGTACACTAAAGGAGGGAGCATTTCAATATAACCTTCTATATTTTGGTATGCCTTCTATTTTTCAGTTACCCCCCAAAGGGCTACTCCAAGATACTCCATCAATCACATTTGGGAAACTAAGTAATACAAGTCTTCCAAGATGATTACAAATATTTGCCGTTTTGAAACTGATACAGTGTCCGAGGTTGGGGTTGGGAGAGTGGAGGGTTGCAAACAGCTGTGCAAACATAATCTAGATGATTTATGAACCTACCTGTGAGCTGCTAATGCTCCACAATGACACTGGAGCCACTGCAGCTCTGGAGCCACGACCCACTGATTAACCACTGCAGCACAGACTGATGCATTTACAGTACAAAGGCTAGGTGGGTGGTCCGACAGACGGACAGAGACAGTGCTTCTGCAATTATCATTTTTTAAATACATTTTAAACAATGTATTATCAGTTTTATCACACTGTTTACCACATGAAACTAGAACTATATACACTTCATTTTGATATCTGACAGCAAGCTGTGCTCTAAAATAATATATTTTTTTAGAGTGAGTATGTATATAACTGAGAAACGAATGGGAGCTGAAGAGATAATCGTGTGTGTGCATACAAAGGTAACAGTGGATGCAATGAAATCATACCGTATTTGGTTGAGTGGTATTATTGAGGTTACTCTGGTGGTAAGTTGTTACCACAGGGTAAATCAACACTTTATATAGATCTCAGCGTTAATGCCTTCTCCTGTTACATATCTGAACCTAAATACAATATGTGAGGGTTATTTTGAGAGCATAAAGTTAGCGAGGAAAGGCTTAAAAAAAATAAAATTCAAGTGTATAATTGCCTTGAAGTGAAAGTAAATGCAGGCCCACTAGACAGCAGAATTGGGTTATTTGTGATTTAACACAGCTAAAAGGTTTCTCTTTAACAAAGACAGGTGGGCAACCTGTTTATCAACTTTTACAATAAAAATAATCTTACCACACAATGTAACTGAATAGAGACAAAAACATAAGCCACATAATAAAAATGTCAATCGAAAACTAAAACAAGAAAACGTAGTCACAAAAAAAAAAACATACAAATATGCAAGCAATATGCAAATTGGGACACAACCCACCGTATTACCTGAAAGCAAATAAAAAATACATCTGGATCAAATGTCGCAAATATATAAAGGACCACATGATGGCAGAATGGGACAATTCTTTTCTGTCACAGCTACAAAGGCATTTGGTGTAACCTGTTGATCATAGAGGGTTACTAAAATCCTGTTATACTTATATGATTGTAGGCATAACAACAGGTGGGTCTCAAAAAAGTTTTATCCATTGCACTTTCCATTTGCTCCTTGTCTATATCACATATGTGTTGTTCAGAGGCCTGTGAACTCAAACAGACATTTCAAAAGCAGTGTGTTGTGGAAAGCAAAGACAAAAACCTCCAACACAATTTCTAAGGCCAATTTTCTATGCCGATATGCTTAAGGCCATGAGAACACTTTTTACAATATCTAAAGAAGCCCTATTGTTACATATTGATGACTTTTTCAATGACATGCAGTTAAACCTTTTAAGAACTGCTGCTCAGAGTGTCATCCTTATGAATCCTCATGTGATTTTTCAGCGTTGTGCTGCTTACGAACGGTTGTCCACAGACGTTGCATTTGTACGGTCTCTCACCTGTGTGATACCGTACGTGTATTTTCAAGTACTGTACTTTGAGAATAACTGTTTCCGCAAGTGTTGCACTTATATGGCTTTTCACCTGTGTGTGTTCTTAAGTGCTTTGTCGTTGTTCTGACTGTGAATCTTTTCTTACACTGAGGGCATTCATAAGGCTTCTCCCGTGTGTGCAGTCGAAAGTGACATTTCAGCGATGAGTAGTCAGCAAATTCATTCCAGCAGGCGCTGCAGATGTAGGGCTTCTCACCTGTGTGAGTCCTCATGTGCTTCTCCAAATTAACTTTGCACCTGAATCTTCTTCCACAGGTGTTGCAAACAAAGGGCTTCTCCCCTGTGTGAGTTCTCATGTGCTTACCGCAGACATCTGGGCAAACCTTCTCGCACATGATTTGCATTTGAAGGGCTTTTCGCCTGTGTGAGTTTATATATGTCTTTTCAAAGCAGAACTCTGAATGAACCCCTTTGCGCAGTAGCTGCATTTAAAAGGTCTTTCACCTGTATGGATTCTTATGTGAACTTTCAAGTTTTTGAAAAGAGAAAATGATTTGCCGCACTCGTTGCACTTGCAAGGTTTGTCTTTTGGATTTAGCTCAGTAGCATCTGCTGATGTTGAGTTCCAATGGTAAAGTTGATCTTGTGGGGTTTTTGCATTATCTGTGGTTAATGTGGGATGGACATTGTTTTTCTTTTTTCTTCTTTGGTTTAGGCTCAGAATTTGAAGTTGACAATGTGTTAACACACTTATTTGTTATTTTTGTAATTGATGTAATTTCTTTTTCTTTTTTTTTGGTTTTGGTGTTGTATCTGTTTTTGATGTTTCGTTTCCATGGTTTGGTCTTCGGTGGACTTGGTTATCTGTTACCTGAGAGGTGTTAGGGAGGAGAGTTTTGTCACTTCTCTGCTTTGATACAACAGAATTCTCCCTGTCAGATCCAGATCTCACCCAAACAATACAAATTTTGTCAAGGGGATCTTCAACTGCTGCAGTCTGCTGCTTCAGTACAAACTGCTCTCCCTCCTGGATGGTAAACAGTTTATCCAGTTCCTCTTTAATCTGTGCAGGCTTTTGATCCAAAATGTTCCTCTTCTTAATACAGAGCTGCTGATCAAGAAGCACTTTCTTCTCCTCCTGCTTACAGACAAGCTGCTGTTTGAGCTCTGGGGGACAAAACAAGAAACATTAGGGAGCGTTTTCACCCCTGTGTAGGAACTCTTGGTTTACCTATGATTAAGTATTGAACTACTCTGACAGAATAGTACTGCCAGTAGGCCTAGCATTTGGTTAGCTCAATACAATAAGCAGAATTCAATCAAAGCTTCACTATATCCTTCACTACTACCACTCCTTAGTCTATAAGTTATCCTTTTAGCTTTACTTATTATTTTATACTTCATATGTATTTGATTTGTCCAAGATTTTGTAAGAAGTTTACCAGCTGAAACAATAAAGAAGTAGCAAAAGTGATATATATATATATATATATATATATATATATACATATAATATATATATATATATATATTCTTCATAATCTACCTCTCTAAAAAGGACTATTCTGTCTAAAAAGCAGAGTACTTTAGCTTTAATAGCCTAGTATATTTTTTTGTTAATACCTTTCTACTGCATAAGTCAACGTGAAATCTTGATATTTACTTTTATTTGTTTTATTTTATTTAATGTTTATTGAGATTTTTGTAACAATTTAAACAGATATATAAAACAGTCATTCAAATTTGTTTCTGGCAAGTCAGCATAGAAGTACATAAAACCCACACTGAATAGTTAAATTAAGTATTAGAATAACATGAAGAACCTGCAACAGTAGTTAAACCAGGTAGGCGTGGTTCACCTGTCAAATTTCAGAATTATAATGTTAATTTGGCCCAATGCAAGTTACAATAATGTCAAAAAGAAATAGTAACATACCTGTCCTGTGTAGCTTTGTCTCAGGCTTCAAAAGGACATCCAGCAATCTGCGTTGACTTAAAATCTTCTCCTCGTACACAACCATAGTGTGTTCACAAACTTCTAATATTTTCTCCACAGCAGCATTTAGTCGCTCATTGATAACCTTTCTCAAATTCTCAACTGCAGACATTTTAAATCAATTAGAAATATGGTTTTCTTGGCTTTAACTCTGACACACTCTCTACAGATCACTTAAAGAGAAATGCTTAATTTCCCGCCAAAGCTGTTAATCTTTCTATACATCAGAGATAACTTAAAAATAAAAAAAGGAAACCACAGTCTGTAAGAGGCAACATTAGCAAAAGGCATGGTTGTGCAACATATGCCTAACAGTTAATGTCGGACCAAGCTGCCTCAAACGTAAATTGCAAACAGAAAATTATTACAACCACATTATTTTGAGAAACAGTGCAATACAATTTATTTAAAATAAGATATTTTACAGAAACATTGTGCTGATTATGTGGATTATAGGATTTTGTTGCATTTTTAGAGGTCATTAGATTAAACTCAAAGTATTGATGCATTTAGAAAACAAACAGACAGTATTTATTTTCTTAATTTGACAATACAGTGAATAATACAAACTATGATTAAAACAATGAACAAAAAAACTAAGGATTGTCAAGCCAAAAAACTGGATCATTTGTTCATGTAACACAATGCATCTGACCAAGAACTTTGATTGCCAAACAAACATAAGGAGTCAACAATTTGTTATAAAAACACTATAAATCTTCTATGCATACATGTCGGTAAAGTAGCAGCAGAACCTGAACCGGAAGACACCAACAAAAGCTGCCCCATCATCAACCCCCAGCACCAATTGGCTACCACACTTAATTCAGTTTGTGCAGACAAAAAAAAGAGGTTTTCATTAGCCATGAATAAAAAAGGAATATTTAAAATGACAGATTGAGATGTCTGTGAACATGTCTTTGGAATATTACTGTATGCAAAAAGTAGTTTTTAGAGTATAAAGTATAGAGTCTACAGTATAAGAATAACGGGATGAAAGAATCCAAAGAGTTGCATGAAGTCTGATAATCTTTTTCAGAATTGATTGAAGACAACAATAAAATATCATAATCATAATAATAATAATAATAATTTGAATTTAGATAGCGCCTTTCTAGGTACCAAAGGCCGCTTTCCATTTTGTGAGGACAGACAGAAAAAAAATAAACAAACAAAAAACTAGGGCAAATAAAAGAATAGAAAACAGAAATGGCAGTTATGGTAGAAGAACGGGGGACTAAAATAGCAATACATCTGTAGCCTGTTCCTCATCACTGACTGAGGCTACAACTCAAGGCTACATTATTAGCCGCTACTAGCATACTAATTTTGTTGAACAAGCTGTTTGAAGCTGTGATGCATTGTGGGAAATGTGACAGCCAGATTTTGATGCCTGTATGGATTTAAAATGATGATATCTCTGGCTCTACTGTGTCATTTTTTTTAGTCAACATTGAGTGTGGTAATGTCTCGAAAAACAGTTCAATTACTGTTTGAACTGAAATAACAGCTGCAATTCCACTTTGAACGCTGTCTGCAATTCTTTACATTTATCATGAGGGCAGTGTATCAAATTCAGAGAGGTTTTTAGGCAGAGTAGCTTTGTGCATCACTTGTGTGTACATACTCGTGTCTGTGATGGAAACTTCTGAAGCAATGGAGACGAAACTCAGAGAGACACTGGGAGAGCTGGAACTTTGATGGCAAACACTGAAGGTTAATTTGCTGCAGCCACGAGATGACATAGCGGTCGCCCGACCAATTCTGAAGAACTCTACTGCAGTCTGAGGTTTTAACCAGTTCAGAATGAACAATCCATATCAGCGAGACCAGACAAATATGGACCCTGAATCTAACTAGAGCTGTCGTCCATAGAAAAGAATGTACGCCAGGGAACCTACTTTCCAGATAAGAAGGGCTTCTAGACGTTCCTGAACAATAACTATGTCATGGTAATTTGTGCTCCAGTGTTAATTTTGGCAGCTATTTTAGATTTAGTCTAGTGTTTAGACGAAAATATTTATTACTTTTAGTCACATTTTGGTCCTTTTAGTCCTTCATAGTTTTAGTCGACGACAACTCAAAACGTTTTAAGTCCAGTTTTAGTTGATGAAAAATCATTACATTTTAGTCAAAATGTTTTCTCTCTTCAAACTAATTCAGTTAGGCAAATAGAGATATCTGAAATTGGAATCAAGGTGACAGTATTAAGTGTTGAAATTCGTAAAGGAACATTTCACTCTCTTAACACTTTGTGTAATATCTGGATTCCTTTCCTTAGTTTAGTTGGATATCTCTAGCCTAGACTCTCACATTGATGCGATGCTGCTGTGTTGTCCTTGCTGATCCGCTAAGGTGCATGCTATCTAACTAATATCATAATATTATCATTAAAATATAGTAGGGGAGAGTGGGGATGGTTGTCACACGGGTAGGTTGTCACAGTCATCATGTCTCAGCCACTAGAGGGCGCTGATCAAAACCGTTGACACAGAAATGTTCATCATTAGTGTCAGAGGTTGTCTACGTTCACAGTGGAGGTGAAAGCAGCATAACCTTGAGGTGAGACAACTTATTTGTTTTTCATTATGCAAAAGTAAATTTTGAGGTATCTCATGTTTTTCCTCTAACTCATTACATTATGGGTTGACAGTAAAATAATTATTACAATTTAAAGTATAGAGAGCTACAATTTAGTTAGGTTTTTTCTTAGCTAGGCTAATACATGTGAGCACTATGTATGCTCACAGTTGCGTGTCAGTTGCATGTCAGTTGGGGTAGGTTGTCACTAGGGCTGTCACTTTTTGAAAATCACAATCGATTTTTTACGCTTAAATTTTCATTGAATCGATTGTAGAATCGATTATCCACGTCTACGTTTCAATTTTCAAAATAAAGGCCAACACACTGCCATTAGGACTAACGTAAAGAGGGCGCAAGAGACGTACAGGTCAGCATTTCTGATTATTTATTGTGTGATGTTCGTGTATAACACACAGGAGCATTCTCGAAAAACAATAAGCAGTATGGACTGCCATAACATCAATGACGAAAAACATTACTGCAGGCTTCTGGCTGTGTTTACCATTATAAATATGAAACACATTTCGCATAGGCAGGCGATTGTTAAATAGTTTGAAAATAAAACTTAAAATTCACTTGAGGACTAGCCAACATAAAAATAGGTTGAAAATATTTCACTTTGCCAACACGCAGGATTGTACAATCGATTCTCGAACGTAAAGTGACAGCCCTAGTTGTCAATTATTTTCGTGACAACCAACCCCACTGTTGATATTTACATGCACGCTATTATAACGCTAGATTTCTTATTCTTTTTAGATAGGAGAATGGGTAGAAATTATGTCAGGAAGACAGTTCATGGCCAGACACCGCCCGATGTGATGCTTAGGGCAGTCAGGGTGGTCAGGCTGGAGAGCAAATCCATAAGAGGGACAGCTGAGAGGCACAACATAAATTATCGTACACTGGCAAGATATTGCAAGAAATGAGCCCAGAAAAGATTGAGGGAGATTGTGTCCAGCCATCCCTGCCAGTAGGATACGTGAAGAACAGGATAGTTTTCACAGAGGAACAGGAACATCAGTTGGAAAACTATATCCTGACTGCTTCCGACATATATCTTGGCCTGGCGCCTAGTGAAGTTAATAAATTGGCTTACACTTTTGCAGTGGCCAACAATGTACCCATGCAATCCAGTTGGGCTGAAAAGCAGATGGCCGGCGCAGACTGGTTCTGTGCATTCGTAAAAAGGCACCTCTCTCTGTCCATTAGAACCCCAGAGGCCACCAGCTTAGGACATACCAGTGCCTTTAACAGGCACAATGTAGGCATGTTCTTTGACAACTTGGAGGTAATGAGACGCCACCACTTCGAGCCCCAGTCTATTTGGAATATGGACGAAACAGGCATTACTACAGTCCACAAGCCAAATAAAGTGGTAGAAAGGAGAGGTTACAAGCAGGTTGGGTCCCTGACTCTCGAGTAAGAGGAACCTTGGTCACCCTCTCCTGTGCCGTCTCTGCAGTAGGGACTTTTATTCCTCCCTTCTTTATTTTCCCCTGGGTCCATTTCCATGACCATATTTTGAGTGGTGCCCCCACAGGGAGCATTGGTTCTGCAAATCCATCCGGATGGATGAAGGAGGGTCATTTTTTGGAATTCCTAAAGCATTTTGTCTCCCACATACGATGCACCAAGGAGAGGCCATACCTCCTACTACTGGAAAATCACAGTTCTCATCTGTCGGTTGAAGGACTGAATTTTGCCAAGGCCAATGGCATTGTGATGCTGTAATTCCACCCCCACTGCTCCCCTCGCATGCAGCCCCTTGATTTGTCTGTTTACGGCCCCCTCAAGAATTATGTCAACAAAGCCTCGCTGCCTGGATGTTATATAATCCTGGGAAAACTATGACTATCTACGATATCCCAAAGATTGTGGCTGTCGCCTATCCTACGACAGGGAAAAGTTTACAGAAAGAACATTTGCTCCATCCTCCATCACTGACCGAACTCTTGACTCCAGCCCGAATCCTAGTCTGGCTGCAGAGGAGCCAGCTGCAGAGGAGTTATATCAAACAGACGACACTCCCAATCCCCTGTCACTCCCAGTACAGCTTGCCGAGTACTTAAAAGCACAGCACACACTGGTTTCAGCCCTGAAGAGCTGAGACCATTTCCAAAGGCCCCTCCCCGGAAGCAGTCCAGGAAGAGGAAGACAAAGAAAAGTTGCATCCTTACCGACACTCCTGTCAAGGAAGGTATTGAAGCGGAAAAGAAGGCCACTAAGAAGAGACTGAAGAAGTCCCTTTTTCCCCAAGCGGAAAAGAAAAAGTCCTCCAAAAAGAGAAGGAAACAGGAGGAAAATGAGGCTTCCTCAGATGAAGAGGTCAAATAGTCGGTCCAAGGAGACATAGCTGCAGTGCATCATATGCAAGGGGTGGGCCCACAAAGACTGCACACCTGGTCTGCCAGTTTGTTTGTCAGAACTGTGATTCTGAGGCGGATAGTGATTGCTAAATGTTGTTTAAGAATCATAGTTTCTTTATGTCTGTGTTATGAATTATATAGCGTAGTTGCCCCTGTGCTCTGTATTTTCGTATGAGTTATGCCGCTTGTTTGAACTTCTGTTTGAGGAGCAATCGAGTTTCTTCAGATTTCATAGTAGTAGCAGTAGTTTTCATAGCCTGTGGTGTTTTACATTCATAGCCTGTGGTATTTTACATTTATGCATTTTACATTTACATGTTTTAATCTAAAGAGTCTAAAAAGGAACCAATAAAACTTATTTGATGATTTTATACACATGAAATGTGTCATGGCATTGGAATTGTTTGGGGTTTTAGCGCCACCTAGTGTCTTTCTAGTGAGGAAACACTCATTATTAATCCTGCCTTTTATTTTGATACTTACCTTCAGCTGATGTAACTTCCTGTGATGTCAAATCTAGCTAGAGTAGGAAGTTCATTACTTCAGTTGAGTCAGAACATGCCAAGGTGAAGAGATGCTCATCCTTGAAGGACGTTCTTGCCCTTGTTAAGGCTTTGCTTGTAAGTCAATGTTTATGATTTTGTGTATGAAGGACCAATTTATGCTTTTATGCATCTTAAGTTAATTTGTAGTCAAATTAATGGCAATAAATCGTTTTTGTGTAGATAGAATGTCTGAAGAACTTCTGCAAGTCATGTAGAGCGAGCAAGCTAACTAGTATGTTATTTTCCTCACGTGATTTCTATGCTACACTGTGTATGTATGTAGAAGGATGAAGCAAACACACGTTTATGTACATTTCTGTTTGTTTATTTAGTTTACGAAGGAGAAAAGGAAGAATTCTGTAAACTTAAAGGATGGAGTAAATGTTCAAAACCCACTTCTGCCTCAGAAAGTCATTCCATCGTTCTATTGTTAGCTGTCTGTCTAGTCAAGTGAATGGGCGCCTGGTGAGGACAGAACAAAATGTGTTTGGTTTTATATTGCGTTGAAAATAAACATTTAGTATCATTTTTTTAAATGTCTCAATTTTTCCATTAGAATAACACAGGGACAACCAACCCCATAGGGTGTGACAACCTACCCCGCTATGGGGTTGGTTGTCACATCTGCGCAAGGTGCCTTTGACAGCCCATATCTTCAAGGTTTCAAGGTTTCAAGGTTTTATTGGTCATATGCACAGAATATACAACGTATATGTTGGCAATGAAAATCTTATGTACCATGCTCCTCCAACAACTCAACATACATGGTGCAAATAAGATAAATCTTTCGAAGAGAATGGATTCTACGAGAGCAAGGACTATCCATTTGTATCTGACACATTAAGCATTAATTGTGTACAGAAAGGGAATTCTTACCATACACTGTTTTGGCAGAAATTACATTTAAGTAAAAAGTGTGACAACCATCCCCGGTCTCCCCTACATCAAGTTTAGATTTTGAAGATTCAAATTATGTTACAAAACAATACAACTAGTCTATTATATATGCCTACCTGGCCTTAGATATAAGAAACCATACACAAATATCTTCCAAATAAACTGCAGTGTAATCGTAAAAAAAACACTAATTGCAGCGTGACTGGATAGTTATTGCAATGCAAGCCCGGCCAACATTAGCCTGGAAACCAGGCTCTTTCCTTTGCTACCGCAAACTGAAAACCTTTTTGCAAGAAAGGCTAAGCCAACATGGTTAGCTAGCAAATTTGCCACTAGTTGCCGACTGCTCAGTAATATTGACTTAACGTTAACGAATTGATATGCTTAATTAGCATTACGACTTACATGTATCGTTACAGTTTACAGTTAGCTAACATACTGTGGCATAAATTGCAGGATGGTGCGCCTTCAAGTGTCTCTTCAGGTTGGTTGTATTCTTCCCAACTAATTTGTAGCAAAATGGCATCTCTCATTCACCCGCAATAACAGTGCAGTGTGTTTTCCTTTCATAAATTAAGTGTGTCCATATATTTAGTCTTTTTTTCCGACCAAAACCTTTTTGTGCTGAAGCCATCATCTTGTTATTTTCTCAGTTTGGATATCATCAATTGTAGCTGAGGGATGTGAGTGACGTGTGCAGTTTCCCAGAAAGCCAATTAATTCAACCAATGACAGGGATGCATTTTGACAGACAACAAGGACAATTTGGGGAAAATAAAATATCCTGCATTTAGAATGTCCGATAGTCCACCATTAACACTTAAGCCCCGTCTCGTCTCATCAACGAGAACAAAATAAAGATTTTGTCATAGTTTTTATTATCAACAATCTATTTTTAGCTCGTCATCGTCTCGTCTTAGTCATGTAAAAAAGGTGGTTGACGAACAGTTTTCGTTGACGAAATTAACACTGTTGTGCTCAGTCATAGACTGGCATCAACAATGCTCCCAAGCTGCCCCTCCTTAAGGGAGATTAGAGCACCCCAAGGCTGAAAGACCTATGCCTTGGGAATGCAGACAGAGGAAGGAGAAAATGATGAGCTATGTCAAAGTTTAACTACCTAAGCCAACAATTCCCTCACAGTGTCTGTTGAGTTTTAACCATGTAGAGAATTGTTCTCCACAATTACTGCAGTTTTAGGCGTTCTCTTCAATATGCACCTTCATGTGTCTGTTCAGGTTGGTTTTGTGACTGAACAACTTGTCGCACACCTCGCACTCATAGGGCTTTTCACCTGTGTGTGTTCTGGTGTGCCTTTGCAAAGTGGTCCTGGTAGCGAATCGTTGCTTACAATAAGAACACATAAAGGGCTTTTCCCCTGAATGAACTCGCAGATGATTTTTGTAAGACGAAGAATCTGCGAACTCTTTGCCACAGTCGCTGCAAGTGTAAGGCTTCTCACCTGTGTGAATTCTCGTGTGCTTTTTCAGATTAATATCTGACCTGAAGCTTTTGTCACACCTGTCACATTTGTACGGCTTGTCCTCGCTGTGAATCCGTAAATGCAAGTCCAGATTATACTGCCGGTTGAATCTGTTTCCGCAAACCTTGCATTTGAAAGGCTTTTCATCAGAGTGAACCATTAAATGTTTTTTCAAATCCCAACTCTCCCTGAACATTAAACCACAAGTGTCACATTTGAAAGTCTTCTCGACAGTGTGGGATTTCATATGAAATTTGTAGTTTTTGAAGTTAGTCATCACTTTACCACACTTGTCACACTTGTAAGGGTTATTATCATCCTGGATGCCTGATTTGTTCCCATCACTCTGATTGGGTGGTGAGTTTTTATTTGATATTGTGCTTTTTTGGCTACGTTTCTCAGCTTGTGTTATCTCAGTACTTGATGTTGTTTTCTCATCCTTCCGTCTCTTATTTGGTGTTTTGTCACTACTTTCATTTGATGTTGTGCTTCCATCATTTTGTCTCTTATTTGGTGTTAACTTGTTGCTTTTGATTAAAGTTGTACACCCATCAGGAAGCGTCTCATTTGTTTTTGAATTAGAACTTGTAGTTGATGTTTTTTTCCCATCGTTGGGTTTCTTGCTTACTGCTGGGTCAGGACTTTTATCTAAAGTTGTAGTCTCATAACTACATTTGTTGTTTGGTGTGTGCTCGACACCTGTGGTTGATTTCTTATGTGGTGTTGTTTCAGTACTTTTAACTGATGTGGTCTTCTCATTGCTATGTGTGCTTTTTGGCTTTACACTTACAGAAGAGGTGTGTCTCCCTTCTTGGCTTTTCTTTTGCGCTGTTGACTCACTAGTTCCTTTTGAGTTTGGGTCATTTTCATTAGATTTTTTATTTGGTAATAGCTCTGTGTCTCTATCTGCTTTCTTATTTGGTGTTGGCTCAACACCTCCAGGTGAGGTTGGTCTCTCGTCTTGGAATTTGTTATCTGGTGTTGGCTTATTTTTTCCTTTAGATGTTGCAACATTATCATTGAATTTCTTATTTGGTGTTATCTCAGTGCCTGTAGCTGTTGTTGTGGTCTTATCATTTAAATTCTCTTTTGCTGAACTTTTAGCGAATATTGAGGACTCATTATTTTTCCTATTAGCTGTTAGCTCAGTGCCTCTGGTTGATGATTTATTACCATTGCTGCATTTCTTGTTTAGTGTTGGATCAACATTTCCTGATGAGGTTGGTGTCCCATCTTCACTTTTGTTGTTTGTTGGTGGCTTCTCATTTGAGGCTGTGCTTTCATTATTACCTTTCCTCTGTAGAGTTGACGCAGTACTTGTAGCTGATGTTGCTTTTCCAGTATCTGGACTCTTTTTTGGCATTGGCTCATTATTTCCACTTGATGTTGGTTTGTCATTGATATGTTCCTCATGTGTTGCCAGTTCAGTACTGCTGGTGGCTGCTGTGTTCTTATCATCACATTTCCTATTTGATGTTTTCTGAGTTCCTGTGGCTGATGTTGGGTTTTGGTCTTTGGTTATCTCATTTTGTGATGACTCGATATATGTTCTTGGTTTTGTATATCCATGGTTACAAGTTACGTGATCTTGGCTCTCAATAGAGTTGTGAGAGGGGAGCTGGTGGCCAGTGGTTGGTGGTGATACTGCAGAAGTGTCCTTGTCAGATCTAGGTAAAATATCTTTGTTTGAGATGCTGGATTGAGGATCTTTATTCGCTGCACTTTCAGTTTGATGAGGGACCGAAGGCTGGGAGTGGTCACTGTTGAAAGGTTGTTCACATGTTGACTTAGAGGCTTCATTCTCTTGTTGTTCAAGCTGCTTTGTTTCTTGACTGATGCACGTTTCTTCTTGTTCCTCTTTAATAGGTGGAGGATCCAGCGGTACCTGACTAGAGTTGGTTGCCTGGTCAAAGTGCTGCGGCTGGATCACAAGAAACTCCTCCTCCTCCTGCTTATGGTCATTTCTCAGTGGAAGCTCTGAAAGTACAGGGAGAAAGGATTGGAACAATGATGACACACTGTAAATACTGTAGATACACTTACATTTAACTGTTGTGATGAAATAGTCTAGAACAGGGGTGCCCAACCTTTTTTGAACCAAGATATACTTTTAAAGTTGATAGTGTGTCGAGATCTACCAAGCCATATCGAAAGCCATAGCGTAGCCACAATTAATTGTGCACCTATATAATAACACAATGTTCTGACACAAAGATCAAATTTTAACAATAATAATACATTTATTGAAGTAAATGTACGTCATGCAAAGAATAAGCACAAGAAGGCCTAGGACTGGCCCGTAACAACACAACAACATACAACCCAATTAATACAATGCCTAATTTAAGTTGGAAAAGTGGTTCTCTACCTCAGTGGGACTTCTGGCACTGAGAGGAGGAAGCTAGTCTCTCATAGTCCAGACAGTAGGAGCTGAGTGCCAGCCGTAAGCAGGCCGCAAGGTGGTCATCAGTCATGGTGGATCTGTATTTTGACTTAATGATTATCATATGTGAAAAGGCAGACTCACACAAATATGTTGATCCAAAAAGTGCAGTCAAATTCTTTGCAGTTTGTCTGAGGTTAGGGTACTTCTCTTTCTGCATTAGATTCCAGAATTGGACATTTGTGTCAGATGTAGCTCTTGATTTGAGCTCAATGTCATTATTTAGTGTGAGGATCTCATTCTCAATAGCACCGCTATCCAGGTTGAAGAGTGATGCCACTTTGGACGTTATACAATCCATATCTATATTCTCCCGAAATGGAAAACTGAGAAACTGACAACAGGCTCAATGGATGCAAAGTCAGTAAAGCGCCTGTCAAATTTTGACAAGATGCTTTGCACTTGATTATCATAACGTGCACTCTCAAGCTCCGCACAGTCTTTGCCCTGACGCTTAAGTTCTGTGTCCATGTGTGGAAAGTTCCGCAGATCACACTGTTGCAACCTGCTTGATAGCAGCAGCAACTTGCTTTTAAAGGTGTTCACAGAGCTGATCATGTTGATGATGTGTTTGTTCTTACCCTGCAGCTCTAGATTCAAGTTATTGAGCTTGTCAGTCAGATCAGTAAGACAGGCTAAATCCAAGAGCCACTGACTGTCTTCTAGCTGTGCATATTCAGCATGGTTTGAACGTTTCAGAAAGTCTTTAATTTCGGGCAACAATTCAGAAAACCGTTCCAGAAATGTCCCTCTGCTGAGCCACCTTACGTCTGTGTGCAGCAGCAGATCTGTGTGTTCTGCACCGGTTTCCTCCAGTTGCGCACGGAACAATCGCCTCTGCAGACTCCTGGCCCGAACAGAACAGGCAATCTTGTTAGCCACATCCATCACGTCTTTCATATTTAAAATCTTCCCACACAACCCTTGCTGGTGAATTATACAATGGTAATTCAGGAAATCTGGGAAAGATTCAGACTGTTTGCTCAATCCAATGAACCCAGCAGTACGTCCAATCATTGCTGGGGACCCATCGGTTGTAATTGAGATGAGTTTGAAGAGGGGCAACTGAAAAATATCTGTGCCTCTTGTGTGCCCTTTCAAAGGCAAAATGGTCAGCAGCTCTTCTTTTACACTCATATTGTCGAAAACCAGCTAAGCCTCCACTAGCCAAGGCCCCTGCAGCCAAGTCTCTTGCAGCCAAGCCCCCTGCAGCCAAGCCCCCTGCAGCCACGCTTATGGCTCAAGTTTTGGCCCTAGCAGCCGCGTTCCCGGCTGCAGTTCCGGCCCTAGCAGCCATGTTTCCAGGCCAAGCCCTGGCCGCTATGCTCCCAGCTGCAGTCCGGCCCACTCCAGCTACTCCTGTTCTGTCGGCGGCCCGGCCGACTCCAGCCTCGCCTTTCCTGTCCACCCTAGCCCCTGCTGTCCTGTCGGCGGACCGGCCGACTCCACCCCCTGCTGTGCTGTCAGCGGCCCGGCCGACACCAGCCTTGCCTTTCCTATCAGCGGCCTGGCCGACTCCAGCCCCTGCTGTCCTGTCGGCGGCCCGGCCGACTCTGGCCCCTGCTGTCCTGTCGGCGGCCCGGCCGACCCCCGGCCCCTGCTGTCCTGTCGGCGGCCCGGCCGACTCCGGCCCGTGCTGTCCTGTCGGCGGCCCGGCCGACTCTGGCCCCTGCTGTCCTGTCGGCGGCCCGGCCGACTCCGGCCTGGCCTGTCCTGTCGACTCCGGCCTCTCCGGCCATGCCGACACCAGTCTCGCCTTTCCTCTTGACTCCGGTCTCACCTGTCCAGTCGACTCCGGCCTCGACTCCAGCCCTGCATGTCCAGTCGACCTCAGCCTCGCCTGTCCTGGTGACTCCCGCCTCGCCTGTCCAGTCAACCCAAGCTTCTCCTATCCAGTCGACTCCAGCCTCGCCCCCAGCCTCGCCTGTCCAGTCAACCCCAGCGTCGACTGTCCAGTTGGGGGTCCCGCCGACATCTGTTCTTGTTCTGTTGGGGGACCCGCCGTCACCTGTTCCGATGGGGGTCCCACCAACACCTGCTCCTGCTGCGTTGGGGGTCCCGCCGTCACCTGTTCTGCCGGGGGTCCCGCCAACTCCTAACTTTCCTCCAGAGGCGTCTTGCCGTCCTACAGCCCGTCGTCCAGAGGCCCCCACCGTCCTACAGCCCGTCGTCCAGAGGCGTCTCGCCGTCCTACAGCCCGTCGTCCTACAGCCCGTCGTCCAGAGGCGTCTCGCCATCCTACAGCCCGTCGTCCAGAGGCGTCTCGCCGTCCTACAGCCTGTCGTCCAGAGGCGTCTCGCCGTCCTACAGCCCGTAAAGCTCGCCTTTCGTTTGTACCCATACCTGCCTCCCTTTGTTGCTGCACTTGGGTCCTATTTCCCCAAACCCTGACAGAATGAAAATTATAAGTTTTAGATGTTTTAGCCTCTGCCGCCATGGTAGTATCCACTCGCTCTAGTCAAGCTTTTCGCGCCCTTCCGAGTCCTTAGTTACAACCTAGCAACCATACCATGCGCGCGCAGATAGAAAGAAGCGCGTGA
The DNA here is from genome assembly GCF_036324505.1 of Eleginops maclovinus. Taxonomy (NCBI): domain Eukaryota; kingdom Metazoa; phylum Chordata; class Actinopteri; order Perciformes; family Eleginopidae; genus Eleginops; species Eleginops maclovinus. Next base: position 11,244,979 of record NC_086360.1, on the reverse strand, counting down.
GATTTTTTCTTTGATTATGCCTGATCTACCTTACTATAGCTGTACAAATCTACACACTGCTTCACGCGATCAGCAGTTCATTGTGACTATTTAAGATGTTTTAAGTTGGAAGTTTTAATGTAGGCCTATTTTAAGCAAAAGTAGGAGGATGGCCTCCAGGGGTGGCCAACCAGTCAGAGACGAAGAGACAATTATTTGACTGTTACTGCAAAGAGCCACATCATACACACATCGTGGATGTATGTCCGCCCACTTCTCTCTTGCCCTTTCTCTTTTGCTCTCACCCTTTCTGTGTGCTCCAGGGGCATAGCTAGTTTTGAAGTTTGGGTGGGGTGGACTTCACATCCTCTAGGGGGGTCCGGGGGCATGCTTCCCTGGGCAGATTTTTTAAAACATTTTAAAGTGAATTGCATGCTTCTGGTGCACTTTGAGAGCAAAATTAAGAGGCTACACAATAGAACTGTGTGGTCTTGGTAAGGGGAGGGTGCACAACTCTCAACACTAATGTGAGACATAAAAAATATATATATAACATTTTTCTTTTCAATTTCAAAATGTTCATTTGGGTGGGATTTTTTTTTTTTAGGTGGGCTGAAGTTCACCTAAAATAGGTATATAGCTACTCCACTGGTGTGCTCCCTCACTCTATTCCTCTGTGCCCCTCTCTATCTCTCACACATAGAAAATGAAAATCTAAAAATGTACAATAATTGACACACAGACACACACACTCCAATAGAGACACACTCTGTCACACAGACAGACACGCATACCTCTGCTCAGCCAGACTTCTTGTAAATGTCACACACCATGATATTGACAGAAATCTGTATTAAGACCAGAGGCCAGTTATTTTCAGCCATTAAGATTGTGTGCACTGCCTCACACACACTCTCACTTAATCATGTGAAAACTATTTTTGTATTCCTATGCATGCTGGTTTTTTGAACTAAGTTGGCATTCATTGCGTTGAACACTCCTTTACAAATCTGGCTTACAATATTTAAATGTTTGTATTTAAAACAAACCCATGACTAAGGTTGGTTCAAATACTGCTTCATGACAGTTATTTAAAAATAAGAATAATAAAAAAATAAGAAGCTCTGCTGACAGAGATGCACTTTCTCTCTTATTTATTTCGTTATAGCGATTCAGCAACTCAGGAGTCCTTCTGAGTTGGTGGCCAGCTTTCCGTGAAGAGGCCCTCTCACACACATCTACAACTGCAAAGTATTACCGTTTTGATTTGACTTGAGTTATTACGGTTTTATCTGAGTTTTATTTTTCGCCGTTCAGAAGCAGATCTCTCCCTTCCCTGTCACATCGCGAGTGCAGTAGAACCCGCCTCCTGTACTGCAGGATCTGCATTCTGATTGGCTAAAGCACTTCTGTGTCCAAAACTCTGTGTAACGATTGGCCTGGAACTTGTGTGTCGTTAACCCGTTTTGAACCTGGATACATATGCGCAAAAAAACCCCACACAATTAAAATTCCATATGTACTGAGGAGCTGCATGAGACTGGGCAAAGAGGCGCATGCGGCTCGAGAGCCGCGGGTTGGCCACCCCTGGCCTACACACAACATTTTCTCGCGATCGACTGGAACTCAGCCCGCGATCGACTGGTAGACCGCGATCGACTGGTTGGGCACCCCTGGTCTAGAATATACTAGAATATTTACAGTTGCCCAATCAGGAAAGTAATTATTATTTAAAAAATGTTACTCATGATAATACTTATGCATCAATAAACATTTAGGATTGTATTGTTAAAACTGGTTAAGGTGAAGCTAGTTCCAAATTCTTTATATACAGTTTGATAGTTTAGTTCTAACCTAGGGGTTTGGCCCCCTCTAGAGGGTCAATGAATCTGATGGGTAGTGCAAAAAAAAGCTAATATACAATTTGTTTCGGCTTTTACTTCAACTGTTTCTGTTTTGTAAAATACTGGGTGAATTTATAAATCTGGATCTCCACCTGATATGTATATTAAACACTCAGTAGTGTAAATGCCAACAACTCAAAGACATCCGAGACATGACAAGACGTGCAGAACAATCCAAGGCATACTCAACTGAATTTCTATATTTATTCTTAAGGTTTTATTATTTGGCTTTAACACATAATTACAACAAAACATGAAATAAAAACAAAATAATAGCTGAATTTGGTAACAAGCCAAACGGGTTGCAAAAAAAGCAAACCTTTAATTACACATTGTATGTATAGGCTTGTATAAACTGATAGACTATATAGCTAAAGCTAGTTCTCAGATTGAATTATGAAGTACAATGTTGCCTCTTAATTGCAGTACAAGTAAAATGGAAAACAGGTAAATTATGAGTACCTCCAAACTGCATTTAACTAAGTACTTGAGTAAACATACGTTTGCTTTTGTACATTGTTTCTTGTCGACAGAAAGAAGATTAGAGTTATGTTAATGATTGTCAGGTGTAGGATATTCATTTATTGCCTTCAGGGAGACAACTGCAGCATAGAGGTGACTTCCGCATGTTATATGTGGTGCAACAGTAATATTTATTGAGATAGAATTGTTTTAATAAAGTGTACAAACAATTTCGACGCGATTATGCAAAAGTGTAATCCTTGGCATCATTGTTATTATTCTGTTATAACACCAGTCAAACTGGTTTGTCTGTCAGGTGGGGCTCGACTGAAAGTCTATGGACTCAAACGACATACACTTAAATACGAATCATCCGATCGTTCGCCAACGAACAGCCTTTATATAATATGAATAGGAATTTGTCCGTACCTGTCCGGTGTAACTGTAACTGTAGCTCAGGTGTCAACTCGGCATCCAGCAGTCGGCATTGACGAGCGATCTCTGCCTCGTAACCTTCTATCTTCTTCTCGTAAGCTCCCAGTATTTCCTGAGCAGCCGCAGTGAGCCGGTCACAGACAAACCGTCTCATACTTTGAACTGAAGACATTGTTGAATTCAAATCGAGATACTTTTTTATCGATTAAAACTTCGAGAAAATATAACGCATGTATGTGACGCGTGTGACAGTTTTCTTCCGCATGAGAAGTTATGTCAACAATAAACATCTTGGGCTCGTACTGCCATCTGCTGCACGGGAGTGTGTAACAAAGAAGTAAGTCGTTATTTGGGTAGTTTTATAACGAAAATTAAATAAGCCTTTTTGTTGATCAACCAGAATATGTTCCTTATTATTTGGTCTATGTTTGAGAAATCATTGATAACAGTTTATAAGCAGTGCGTAATAGTTTCCAATAGTTTAATTTCTCCACATTTCTAAATATAACGTTTGTGGATTGTATTATTTACCTTTAAAGCATGTCGGATTCACTCAGGTGAATACTATGTTTCGCTGCTATAAACATTTAAAAATTTGGCTGCATTCTGAAATCCAATATATTCACACATTCACATAAGAGATGCTGGGACAACAGTATGTTTCTGATTGATAATTAAAAGAACAACAACACAATCTAAATTATTAATGTATTAGCAAAACAGTTGCTAAACATCCACAAGACTTTCAGAACTCATACATGAAATTAAAGTAACTGAACAGATGCCAAAGAAAATATAACTCATAGGAAGAATAAGAATAAGGGCAGAATCAATCAAACATTCATCATTGGGACACTACTGAACATACACACAACAGTAAAAAATATGATGCTACACGTCTGAATCTTGCATTTGTACAATGACTTCAAGCATTGAAATTCCTCACATTGGCAATAAACCGAAGAGGACATGATAACAGTGAAGTAAAAGAGGGATAAAGGCTGCTGCTTAGCTCTTCTGTTATTCCATACTGGTGTCAAACACTAGCTTTTTGTTTGCCATCTCTTCAATCAATTTACAGACTTGTGATGTCAAGAAATTTGATTAAGCATCTTTGTCAAGTTTACTTGAGGGGAATTATTACAGTATTAACCCCAACAGTAACATCTATATTTACATATTTCAACACAATAAAAAACATTTCTGCTTTAGAGTTTCGATCCAAGCTGCCACTTGAATCACACATCTTTTAATTTCTTTCACAGTTCTGCATTAATATAATGCATATAAAGCACTTTATATAAAAGGGCTTTAAAAGCATAACGTAAGTCTCTGGGTAAACTGTCATTTGCCATTTCAGGGTTGAGCTCATGATTCAAGGATGCACTTGTAAGTCTCTTTTGTTCTGACTATAAAAGCTATCCTGAAATATTGCTGTTCTCAGGCTTCTCTCCAGTATGCGAGCGGACGTGTCTAATCAATGCTGAGTTCGAAGACATAGCCTTATCACAGTAAATACAGCTGTAAGGCTTTTCACCTGTGTGACTTCTTATGTGAACCTGCAAATGTTCCAAACGCCTGAAAGTCCAGTGACAATAGTTGCAAGCATGCGGCCTTTCACCTGAGTGGGTGACCATGTGTCGTTTGAGGTTACATTTGAAGCTGAATCCTTTTCCACAAACTGTGCAACTGAAACGTTTCCGAGGACTGTGAGATTTCATGTGAACTCTAAGTTCTTTATACAAATAAAAGTCTTTACTGCAGCTGTTGCACTTGTATTGTTTTTCAATTGGTTTGGTCACCTTGTGTTTTTGGTTTGTTTTTGTTGCATTTCTATGGTTGCCACTTGTCTGATCTTGGTTAAGTGTTACATGAGAGATGTGAAAAAGTAGCTGATGATGACGGTTTTGTTCTGGTGCTCCAGAGCTCTCTCTATTAGGTTCAGATCTTTTCTCTGCTGCACTTTGATTTTGATCAGATTGCGAAGTACATGTTCCATCATCAGTAAGAGTCACCATTAAGACATCTGTTTCCGACTTTAGTTCAAGCTGCTCCTCCTCCTGACCGGTGCAATGTTCCTCCGGTTCCTCTTTAATCTGTGCAGGCTTTGGGTCCTCTTGGTCCAGAACAGAGTTCCTTTCCTGACTACAGAGCTGCTGGTCATTGAAAACCTCATTACAGACATTTTGCAGAGGGAGCTCTGGAGGGACAGACGACAAAGAAAGTACTGTTAGTGTGGTGTTTGGGAAGCAAATTGCATGCAATGCTGGGACATGGTGTTAAAATCAATATCACAATATCAAGACAACAACAAACAAGACTATAGAAATGCATAATGCATAACATGTATGAAGAGATTTTATCAAAACAACAAAAGAACATTAGGCCAACAACTTTTTTTAACAATGTGTATTTTAACTGCTGTGCTGTGTGTATTTTTGATCTGTCGTTGGAGATCTGACCATGAATGAACAAACGTAATGTGGTTCTCTCACTGTAACAGGAATCAATGCAGTATTTAAAGCCTTAACTGGACAAGTAGGACACACTTCTTTTTGTTGGAAATTAGTCCTATTTGATTATGTATTTACAGTTGATTTCTAAAATAAAGATAATGATAAAATATATCATCTTCAAATGAGCCGACAATGGAAATACTTAAGGTTAGAACAACTACCTCAATATTATATTTGGGTAAATGTACTTTGTGGCTGCCAGTAAGAAGAATTATAAACGTGTAGATTATTCACACCCTCACAAAATAGCTAAAGAGAGGCGTTAACCATAATTAATCCCATTCAGATTGCTTGATAATAAGTACCTGAAAGGAAATTAAACAGTATTTTATTGTTTGTTACACACCTGTTCTGTGCAGCTTTATCTGAGGCTTCAAGACGGTATCCAATAATCTGCGTTGACGACAAATCTCCTCCTCGTATGCTGATAAAGCTTGAGCAAAAACTCCAAATATTTCATCGGCAGCTGCAGCTAGCCGCTCGTTGATAACACTTCTCAGATTCTCAACTACAGCCATTTCTACTTTGTAAAATATATGGATGTATGAAGAATTAAATAAACCAATTTGAGTTTTGTAGCTTTCGTGAATAATGCAGCTTCCGGTGGAATGTTCTTCTTCGTTGGTTTAGGGAGGCGTTCTGCACTGATAAAGTTACATTATCGCCATCTTCAGGACTGACAAAAATACATTGTCCCAATCTCCCAAAAAAATTAGTAAGGGAAAAATAATATAAACAGACATTTTCCCCAATCCTTGCTCAGTGAGTTGCATGAATCACACATGGGAAACGCTTTTCGCCGGTAGGAATAAGTAAATAAACGAAAATACTGTACTTAAATATGATTTTGAGATGCTTGTACTTTGATTTCCATTTTATGCTACTTTGTTCTTCTACTCCACAACAATTCAGAGGAAAATCGTGTACTTTACTCCACTATAATTATTTTGTACCTTGGCTTGAGTTACTTTGCAGATTTGGATGATATATATTCAACACTTAAATAAGACTTTAGTTACACCTGAAGTAAATTCACAAGCTACCCTGCAGCATACAGAGTAATTCAAATTAGCTGCACCTTTGCCAGCTTTGAATAACAGTTTATGTATCAATAATTATAATCAAAACAGTTAATACATATTATTCCGAAATGGACCAATAATAAATACTTTTACTTTTGGTACTTTAAGTATATTTTGATGCCAATACTTTGGTTCTTTTACTTGAGTAACATTTTAAATTCATGAATTTACCTGTAACAGAGTATTCCTACACTCTGCTACTTAAGTGGTACTGAGTACTTATCCCACCTCTCTTCACTGGTGTGGGACCTTGTGTAGATTTATTTTACTTGAAATCATAAAACTCCCAATTTTAAACATTTGTTCTCTGGTCTCTGGTCAGTACTGGCCTTCTCGTGAATTGCTCTTGCATGGCTTTCGACTCTGTGAGAGTTGTGAGAAAGGTGGTGGACACTTTAGTTGGGATTCATCTGAGCCCTTTCTGTCAGATTCAGATTTTAATATTATAACTGAGATTTTGGTCAATGGCAATGGACCTGTGCACATTTAACATGTGAATTATACTGAGGCTCATGATAACATTATGTCCTATTTCAACATTAAATATAATAAAGGAAATTAGCTGGCTCTATTTAATTGTAGCTTTCATTAACATTATTCATACAGTATATTGGCAGAGAATATTTGTCACATTTTTCATGAGTGCAAACCACATAATCAGCTCTGCTGCTCATCCCACAAATGCATGTTCCTAACAAATGTGGCACAATTTCAAAGGTAAATAAACAGACTTTCCAACAGTATAAGATTTATTGCCAAGAAGCCTTCTTACAATAAAGAAATCATCTACCAAACACAAATTTCCTTACTTTTTGTGTTAAGTTTATGGTGAGAGATGAAGAGAGTGAGCCTTTTATTCCACTATGAATCAGGGTTGTGCAAAATAGAATGTCACTCCAACACCAATGGTGTATTCACATGATCTTTTTGGATTGTTTCCTTTACTCCCTTGGAAGTTGTTTGTGAGACCCAAGTCATAATGTGGAAACAAAATTGACACAATAAAGAAGATGTGGGATTACTGGTTGATCAGAGCATTGATACAGATCTAGATTTTGTTCTGTCTTGAGGTGCCATTAAAAGAAATGTTCACATGGAATACTCTTTCACAGAGGTGTTGCAATTATATGGCTTCCCACTAGTAACGCTCTGCTCATGCCAACTGTAAAGTCTCTTCAGAAATTCCCCATGTTTCACAAGACGACTGCTTGTCACGTGTATGCATTCTCATGTGCCATTTCATGTCCATCTTCCGACGGTATCTTTTCCCACAGATGTTGCAGACATGTGGCCGTTCATCTGTGTGGGTTCTCATGTGGTTGGTCACGTCATTTTTAAGTCTGAAATGTTTACCACATATTTGGCATGGATATGGCTTTTCACCTGTGTGGATTGACTCATGTTTCCTTAATGTTGCAATGTCTTTAAATGTTCTCCCACAGGTGTTGCAGAAATATGGCCTTTCACTTGTGTGAACCCTGAAATGTCTATTTAATGTGGTTTTGTTCTTAAATTCTCTCCCACAAGTGTCACATGTGTAAAACGTTAAACCTGTGGGAGTATCCCGGTGAATATTACATGTAATGTTACTTTGATTGTGATGTGTTTTGTTTTGCTCTGTAGCATTTATAGTTGATCCTGAATCGCCATGCTTGCCAGATTTTTGATTTTGGCTCTCAGTTTTATGAAAGTTGTGAGAGAAGACCTGCTGGTTACTGCTTGGATCTGGTACCACATAATTTATTGATGGTATGTTGCTTACATACTCTTTATTTGCTGCACTTAAAGTCTCGTAAGAATTAAAGTAGTGATCTTCACTATGCTCATTTTCCTCATCAGTAGGAGTCACCATAAAGGCTTCAGTCTCGTGCTTCAGTACAAGCTGCTCTTCCACCTGAACAGTGTGGAGTTCCTCCTGTTCTTTTTTGATCTGAGGAGGCTCCTCGTCCTCTTGGTCCGGACTGAAGTTCCCGTCCTCTATACAGAGCTGCTGTTCAGCGAGGTCCTCCTCGTCCTGATAGATATACTGCAGTGGGAGCTCTGGAGGGACAACGGAAACAGGTAGTGCTGTGGTATATTTAAAATATAGGATGTTGGATGAGTTTCCATGCATGAAATGGGTTGATTGATACAATTTCAGTACACACTTTTCTCACTCTCCTTTAGGATGAATTGGAACAAATATATTTATCCCCTGACTGTTTCTAAAACGAATGACACACTCGTGAACAAGTGAGCATGCGCACAGGCTGATAGTAAATATTATAGCTGCTGAACAACATATTATACAGTACAGATAGATGATTCACGGGGCTCTCACCTATCCTGCGTAAATGTATTTCAGGTCTCAAAACAACATCCAGTAGTTTGCGCTGACGAGCGATCTCTTCCTCATACTCTACGATCGTTTTTTTAAAAACTCCAAATATTTCTTCAGCAGCAGCAGTGAGTCGCTCACTCACAAATACTCTCAAATACTCCACCGAAGACATTGTTGCTTGATTGTCGATGTAATATGTACATACGCTTTGACTACAGTATAATCTTTCAATAAAAACAAACTGCATTCAACCATACATTCAACCAATTATGCTTCGCGCTGGTTTACTATACATCCACCGTTTACTTCCGCTAATTCTGCTCTTCTTTGTTAAAGCGGGTGCATTGTCGCCACCTACTGTGTTGGAGTGTACACCAGAGTTATTGATAACTTCATCCAAACAGAACAAATAAAACTGAACACCAAGTAACAAATGTCGGCTGACATTTGAAAACGGAGGAACTCTGAATATTCACTTGACTATTATCCCCAAACGCACTTTCCATTGGAATCAACATCGGAAGAGTTTAACAACAGCACCACATGTCCCATCTTGTTTACTTCCGGGGGAAACATATCAGGACGGCAAAGCTTCCTGTAGCAAAGTATTTCTTAAAATAAATGCTTGCTTGTGCTATTTTGCTCCAGAAAGACTAGGAATTAAGTAAACATGCATCGAAATATTTCTTTTAGCTCGGGGTCTGTTTACATTCAGCTTTAGTTAATTTAGGTGTTTTTTTTCTAACACTGTCCAAATGGGTGCATATTACTGTGCTATATGTAGACAGACAACATTCATCGGGAAGAAACATATCTTCGGGAAAAATCACCAAAGCACACTAAGAGTGGTTCTTCTTAAATTCTTAGAAAAGGTAAGTAGGTTGTTTTCAAATAAATCTACTGATATATACGAATGTTGTGCTCACATTACTCCCACCTCAATTAAATTGACCGTAGGCTACTAACTTTGATGCTAGCTGCAACCATACAGTCTATGGCTGCAACCGGTTGTCGCAAAGTACATCATGATGTTTGTTACATTTTGAGTAATACGGATTTTTGACACATTTTGTGTGTGTTTGAAGCCTTTGGCTACCCACCAAAACATCATGTTTAAGGGTAACTGTTCCTTGCTTTACTTACTGTCTGTCTCCTAGGTAAAGGAAGCTCGCCGGACACTTAAAAAACCCCAAGTCGAAAAGTTTGACAGCACCGAGCACAAGAAGACTTTCTGGTGCTACTGCTGTGGGCTTGAAATTGATAAAAATGTCACAGACGATAACATGACTGTGCTGTATGGCGGCTTGTTGGAGCACATGGCCACGTAAGTTGTTTTTTTAATTACCTTTTGTCTTGCCGATTTTGATTTCTCTGATGCTATGCAATCATTCCGTGGTTGAACTTCATAGACGTGAACGTCCATGGAGTTCAACCACGGAATGATTGACACAGACACTAAAGGGGTTTTAAAAAAAAAGTAGGTCCAGTCAACAATCCTTTTATTTGCAAAAGCATGATACGTGTTCTCTTGTTATCCCAATGAGAAAGTACAATAAGTCAAGGTCCAAAGTGGGTAAGCACACTTTGACACTTACTCGTTTATATTGGCTGACCTATTTTTTCCACAGGCTTAACACATAGTAAATTGTTTTAATATGAACATCATTAATCCGTCTTATTCATAAAATGTTTTAAAACAACCTTTTTCCTAATCAAGGAGATTGTTTCAGGAAATTCTTACGCTTTTTTAAATGTATCTGGTTTTAGCCCAGAGCACAGGAAGAATACGCACAAGTTCTGGTGGGAGAATAAGGCGGACCCCAAGTTGAGAGACAAGGTCATCGTCACAGAAGAGGAAACTGAAAGGTAGGCCTGAGTGATTCAAAAATATATATTCATACAGTGTACTTGGAAAATTAAAGAACATTTTTTATTTTTGTTTAGGTTTAAAGTTGAGGTGGCCAAAGCATTGGAATCATTTGTGGAGCAGGAGGATGTATTCATTAAACAGGTGATGCAAATGTACTTTTTTACACTCACCTCTATTGCTTCACAATACAGTCAACAGCCATACCAGCCCTGGGCTCTATGACATGAATAATTTGATATTTTGACCGGATGATCATGATAGTTAAATTCAGGAGATCTCCATTGTGCCATCCAGTGAGTGATATTTCACAGGAAAAGTGAAAACTCAATCATGCATCTGAAAATTCAGAAGACTGTAATTCTGACAGAGGATTACAGTCAGCAGACTATGAATGTCTTTATCATATGCTATGCCATCCCTCCAGTAGAGTTTTCATTCGTTGATAGTAATTGTTTTTTTCATTTTTTCTTTTTCCATTATGGCTCCAGCAAGCTGATTTTATCCGGACACAGGAGAAGCATCGCCAAGAGGTCCTTCAGTCTCTTTTAGAGGTTTGTTTTCCAAAGATGCATTGGCAGTATCCATCACTGTGGCCTTGGCAGGTTTATTATTTATTTTTATGACGATATTATTTTGATTAACATTAAAGATAGAAAAGATAATTGTTCTCCAGCTTAATGGTTGTAAGTGCCATAGTATAGTAGTTAATAAGTAATTAATGATCCCCTGAAGATCCCGGTAAAGTATTAATATTGCAGTTTTTAAAATGTTTTCCTAATCAATATATAGTAAAAAAAAAAAGCTTCAATTTCCACTCAAAGAAGGATATAGTGAAAATAGCTGAAGTTATAAGAGAAAAAAAAAAAAGATATGACTAAGGAGCAGTTAATGTGAGAATGTTGGGAAGCGTAGTATGAAGCATAATTAGTGCTCAGACTTCCCCTATGAACCACTGTTGACTTTTCCTGAATCAATATCAGCGCGAGGCAGATTCGGAGTTGTTCAAAGGAGCCAATGGAACAGACATGTCTGCTGAGGAAACTGTCAGGTAACACTGCGTCAACATCTTAAACTTTTTTGCATTGTATTATCAGTAGCAATTGGAATAACTTCTAATGTTTTGGGGCTTGTTTTGTTGTCTGGGGAACAGCTCTCAATTTACACCTCAGGGATCAGACCAGCCGGCGGGGAGAAGCTTTGTTAAGTTAATGAGCAAAGCACCGCGATCTGCAGCAGGACAAGGCCTGACTTTCATAGGCTATCAGGTAGCTGCACAGCTCTCATAAAAAAAGTGTTTATGTCTATTATATTATATATTGGATTGTTTTTTATGTTGTTGTTCTTCTCTAATCGACTCACTTGATCCTTTATTTTCTCCGTTACAGGATTCTTCAAACAGAGGAAATGTTCATACAGGTACAGTGACATATGAATTGATGAAATTAAAAAGTTTCTGCAGAAATGCCCAGAGTACATAGAAAACATACATGCAGGCGTGTTGGGGGGAAATTATTACTATTAGGTATTTGTGGGATTTTGATAATCCCAGTATTATCCTAACCCTTATCAATGATGTTAACTAGAATACGTTAACATTTGGGGCTCATTTATTACTTTTACTGTATAATGTGTGTGATCCAAAGATTTTAGTTTAATATCATAACCAAGATTGAAAATATCTTCTATTCATTAGTAAACTCAGTTTTATGAAAATAATTCCAACTCCAGAATTATAGTTTTTCACTAAGCATTACATAAAACCACCCGGTCCTGTCCTTGTTTTTTTTTTTTATTATTAAGGAGAGAATAATGTTTTCCTTTGACATTGTTTTTTCAAGTTTGTCAAAGATACAAAGCTGCATTAACCCTGCATCTTTAGCATCTATGATCTAAGTTCATAGATTGATGAAGAATAAGCATAAAGCATGTGTGTGCCATAGGTGCCGTTCCTCCTTGGCTCCAGGAAGATCCTCTGGAGGGGACCTCTGGTCCTGCAGCACGTCCAGAGATCGGGCCATCGCTCCAAGATTTCCTCAAACAGAGTAAGAATCACACAGAGTTCTTTTTAAGTTGCGTGAGCTGAGCATTTCATTTTGTCAAAGACGTTTTCCAGCCTTAATGACGATTTCCGTGATCACGGCTGCTGTCACAACACTTAACCAGGTATCTGTGGTTTATAGTAATCAGTCTTAATAATTCAAAGTTATACCCATGAATACAAGGAACTAAAATCTCTCAAATATTGGAGTATAAATCAAATGTCCTCGTTTTTCTTTTGCTAGAGGAGCAAGAGAAGCTGAAGAAGCTTCCCCCGAACAGAGTGGGAGCCAACTTTGATCACAGTTCACAAACAGACGCCAACTGGCTTCCCTCCTTTGGTAGAGTGTGGAACAGTGGCCGGCGCTGGCAGTCCAGGTGAGATCACTCTTCATCACGCCTAGATGAATATACAGTGGGGCAAAAAAGTATTTAGTCAGCCACCAATTGTGCAAGTTCTCCCATTTAAAAAGATGAGAGAGGCCTGTAATTTTATCATAGGTATACTTCAACTATGAGAGACAGAATGAAAAAAGAAATCCAGAAAATCACATTGTAGGATTTTTAATGAATTAATTGGTAAATGCCTCGGTAAAATAAGTATTTGGTCACCTACAAACAAGCAAGATTTCTGGCTCTCACAGACCTGTAACTTCTTCTTTAAGAGGCTCCTCTGTCCTCCACTCGTTACCTGTATTGATGGCACCTTTTTGAACTCGTTATCAGTATAAAAGACACCTGTCCACAACCTCAAACAGTCATACTCCAAACTCCACTATGGCCAAGACCAAAGAGCTGTCAAAGGAGACCAGAGACAAAATTGTAGACCTGCACCAGGCTGGGAAAACTGAATCTGCAATAGGTAAGCAGCTTGGTGTGAAGAAATCAACTGTGGGAGCAATTATTAGAAAATGGAAGACATACAAGAACACTGCTAATCTCCCTCGATCTGGGGCTCCACGCAAGATCTCAGCCTGTGGGGTCAAAATGATCACAAGAACGGGGAGCAAAAATCCCAGAACCACACGGGGGGACCTAGTGAATGACCTGCAGAGAGCTGGGACCAAAGTAACAGAGGCTACCATCAGTAACACACTACGCCGCCAGGGACTTAAATCCTGCAGTTCCAGACGTGTCCCCCTGCTTAAGCCAGTACATGTCCAGGCCCGTCTGAAGTTTGCTAGAGGGCATTTGGATGATCCAGAAGAGGATTGGGAGAATGTCATATGGTCAGATGAAACCAAAATAGAACTTTTTGGTAAAAACTCAACTCGTCGTGTTTGGAAGAGTTGCATCCAAAGAACACCATACCTACTGTGAAGCATGGGGGTGGAAACATCATGCTTTGGGGCTGTTTTTCTGCAAAGGGACCAGGACGACTGATCCGTGTAAAGGAAAGAATGAATGGGGCCATGTATCGTGAGATTTTGAGTGAAAACCTCCTTCCATCAGCAAGGGCACTGAAGATGAAGCGTGGCTGGGTCTTTCAGCATGACAATGATCCCAAACACACCGCCAGGGCAACGAAGGAGTGGCTTCGTAAGAAGCATTTCAAGGTCCTGGAGTGGCCTAGCCAGTCTCCAGATCTCAACCCCATAGAAAATCTTTGGAGGGAGTTGACAGTCCGTGTTGCCCAGCGACAGCCCCAAAACATCACTGCTTTAGAGGAGATCTGCATGGAGGAATGGGCCAAAATACCAGCAACAGTGTGTGAAAACCTTGTGAAGACTTACAGAAAACGTTTGACCTCTGTCATTGCCAACAAAGGGTATATAACAAAGTATTGAGATTAACTTTTGTTATTGACCAAATACTTATTTTCCACAATAATTGGAAAATGAATTCATTAAAAATCCTACAATGTGATTTTCTGGATTTTTTTTCTCATTCTGTCTCTCATAGTTGACGTATACCTATGATAAAAATGACAGGCCTCTCTCATCTTTTTAAATGGGAGAACTTGCACAATTGGTGGCTGACTAAATACTTTTTTGCCCCACTGTATGCCATGATTATAAACATAAGACTCTTTTCTCAATGTCCTATGTATTTAATATACACACTGCCCTTAAGCTAAAGTTTGATACATCGTGTTTGAGCTGTCTGGAGGCAACCTCCATACTGTTTTTAATTATTTATATTACTATGAAATTATGGCAGCAGCACAATTTTTTGTATCCCAATAGTATTTTATCATTTGCTCAAAAGAACTGCCAATATTGAAATACCCAACACATTATTTATTAAATATAGTATTTCATCAGCAAAACATAAAAAAGACACATAATGTTTGATTCGTATCCAAGTATATTAACTCTGCTGGTCTCTGAATGTGAATATCACTTATTTTTTAACAGGCACCAGTTCAGACAAGAGGAAGGGCAGAAGAGCAAACGGAAGAGGAAGAGGGAACACAGCACAGATGGGTCAGAGAGAGCAAAACCCACTGAACAGACGACACATTCTGACAATGCTTAAAACAAGCAACGGTGTGTTATTGACAAGTGAAAGAATGTATATAGTTTACAGATGTGATATAATGGGTACTTTGTGCTAAGCCTTCTAGACACCCTACAGTATTAATCCAACAAAAATAGTTTGTATGTGGGGCATTGTATATATAATAAGGTTCAATTGGAAACATATGTTTTGAAAGTTACCTTTTGGAAAAAAGTTACTTGTGAGACTAGACTGTTCTGGCAAGCAAACAGCAGGGTGCGCCAACCACTCAACTAACCCACACATCTGCTGTGTTTGAGAGTATAATTGACATAAAGGCAAGCTGTTGAAACTGACATTAAAACAACAGCATTGTAAAATGTAAACTGTATTATCCATGTTTAAAAGTTGATAGTCTATTTTTCCTTGTCTGGAAAAAAAACAGTGACATTTTGAGTGTATTTTGTTCCTGCCTCACATGTTGACCTTTGTTGTTATTTTGTAAACAACACAACATGGACCTATACAAAATGATGGCAGCAGTAAGCAGTTTTCTTAGACCTCCAACAATAAACGCGTCTCTTTATTGCAGTGAACCTGAACAACCAAATGTTGAGCTTTCATTTCCCTTTTCAGACCATGTTACGTGATGCATAACTGCAAAAGGCTTAAGGGCAGCACAACTTGATTTGGGACATTGAAAGAGTATATTTGCAACTATAAAGGAAAGGGGTCCTTGAAAGTCTTAAAATCCAACTTTTGTCTGCATAGTTGCTTAACATCCAATACTCTCACAAATCTATCCCAAGTTCTTTTGTGCAGAATTTTGTTGTGATTAAAATGAAATATTTGATGCCAGTTTTTGTTTTAAACTTAGGGCCTTCACTGATTTGGTCCTAACCTACTGCAACACATAATGCTGCATGATATTTAAAAAAAACATAAACAAAGAGGCCATTTTGAAGGACTATTCTCATGCTTTGTTGTTGCATTGCCACAGGGAAACGACAACACAACGATGGATGAATTGGCAAGAGCACTAAATGAAATATCGTACATTGCATTACCTCAGCTCACAGTCGGCCTTCCTTTTATCTGTACATGCCTCCTCCTCTTCTCTATAGCAAGTATAATCAGGCCCCAGTGTGCACTGGGAACATTGGGCGTGAATTTCAGTGCAGCTGCAAGGCAATATGGGAATACGACGTGTAGCTGATCTATTCTTAGCTATGTGACAACATGGCTATGGCAGATTCACTACGAATTTAATAGAATAGGGTTGCAATCAACGTACACTTGACTATGTATTAACACGTTGTTGAAACGTTCATAGTATTTAACTATATACTAAATTATAATTCCCTGAAGTGTTTACCTTCGAGTTTGAGTTAGTTTCTGATAAATATAAGAGGAAGGCCATAGCTCCTGCATATCAGCGTAATCATTAAAGAATGGGAGAGAAAAAGCACGTGTACTGGGCGTATCTTAAAGGAATCAGCAGTCCTATCACAGAGCGGGAGTTTTGAATAATTCTGCATGTTTAAAAAAAGGGGAAATACCTGATTTCTGATTGGTTAAGAGGAATAAATGCGGCCAATGGCTTAAATGACAGGAGCTCAGCTGGCCATAGAGCCCCGCCTCCTACATGAAATCTCGCAAACCCCGGAAACGTTGTCGCTTAAAGGGATAGAGGAGGAATTTCAGGCAAAGGTTGTAACAACGAAAACAGCTGCGAGCACAAAAAAAGCCAGGCACAGAGAGGAAGGGACGTAGCCAGCCAACAAGCGAGCTATGTGGCAAGACAGAGTGGGAGGACGAGACTGATCTGACCTATTATTTTACCCTTCAGACATCCATCTAGGGTTGCTAACGGCTTTTAGCCTCGAATCTCGTTCTGTAACGTTAGCTACTTGATATGCGACAACGCAGCAGTGAGACAGAGAGATAACAAAAAGGCCAAACTCCCATGCGACAGTGACGCGTCAGTCAAAGCTGCTAGGCTGTGTTTTCCTCCTGAGTCCACCTTTTTTTGATAGGTAAGTACACTTTCAAATCTTGAAATGTTGCTAAATAGCTATCTCTTATTCTTCTACATGGTAGGCTTGTGGTTATTTGGTAATCCCTGGATGCTTGTTGGCAAATGTTGGCAATCTTAACAATCAGGCCCTGGTAATCATTTTTATTCAAATGAATCTGGGTAAAGAATGATTGGAATCCAGCCTAAACCAGCTGATGACCTGACAGTAGCTTGCAGGGTGTAGGGGGCGTTCCCCTGCTTTGTCTGCCTCTCTCACTCTTTCTTTATGTGTGTGCCCTGGCAGGCAGTCTGCAGTTTAAAGACAAAGTGATAGAAATCCCAATGTACTTATCACTTGTGTGTGTGTGTGTGTGTGGGGGGGGGGGGGGGGGGGTGACTGTAATTACATGTGTATATGTTTGGGATAACTATTCATGCTCTCCTGGCATTGTGCATTTATGGGACATGTATAGGAGGGATCAACCAGCGGATATTTATATGCATCTGAGATTATGACTTTACCTCAGCGGGTGGAGTGATGATCACTGAGGTTAGCACTGAGTGCAGTGGGCGTTTTTGTTCCCTTGGATTGCATTTAGGAGTTGCATTGCATCATGCAGTAAATGGAGCATTGAGGCTGTCACCAAAGCCTTGCTACAGTGAGTGTAAAATCTATAAAGTTTTAGGGTCAGTTATTACAGTGTTATTATGCTGGGCTGCAATGCACTGTCATCTTTTGTCCTGACAAGCATAGAGTGGCATTGACATACACATTAGGCATGCAGTCAAACTCACTCTAGATCCCCCATGCAGCACACATACATAAAGGAATTATAAGCTCTCTCACATGTATGTAAAAAAAAGATTTCTGAACAAACAGACACACATTGGTTGCAACAAATCCACCTGCAATAGGTCAACATTTTTCTCCCTCTCTCCTGCTTGCCATTGCGTTTCTCTGACAGTCGCCCCCCCCCACCTCTCTGTCTGGGAGAAACCAGTGGGCTTTGTCCTCAGCTGAGTGTGACGTCACACAGATCTTTGCTGTAACCAACCCTGAAGGCGAGGTGTATGTTGTGCAGAATGCCTAGGTCCATGGGTCTGGGCTTGTCTTGTGCACAATCAGGCTTTGACTTAGCATTTAATCCTGAGTTATTTAGGTTTCTATTTGAGCAAAAAAGAAATCATTCTTTTTCGAGTTTAGCAGTGTGGAGTCTTTTAGATTCTAGAATATCAAGTCTTAAAAATGTTGTGCATGGTACATGTTTGTGTTAGTACAATGAAGAAAAACGTAAAAATAGAAAAAAGAGAAGACGGTGCTCAGAAAAATGTGTTATGTGGATACTCACCACAGACCCCTCGTATTGGCCCACTTTTAATGCAATCAGTGCTCAATGACACTGTGTTACCTACTATGTAAATGAATAGCAAACATTTATTTAAATTACATTTTCAAGATTACCACTCTAAGTTTCTAAATGCTAAAACACACACTGCAAAGAATAGTAGAATAAAATAATAGTTGAGCCATTCAGTTAGAAAAAAGAAACAGAAGAATCCACTCATACCAAAACAAAAGAAAAGAAGGGAGCGATCCAAGAGCAAGGACGAGGGTGGGACATTTCTAGCAAGAAAGAAAAACAGAGCTTGAAATCCCCTAGCGATGACTCGTCTGTTAACTTACTTCAAAATGTATTTATTTATGGTGACTGCCCAGGCAAGAACATTAAGTTAAACAAGAGTGTGGACATGAGTTGCCTGTGTTTTTCTCATGGTAATATCTAAAGCCATCTGTGCCTAGTTAGGCTATTCAGAGTACATTATAGTTAACATGACGTTAACTTGAGGCTTGTAAGAGCCCTATTTCTTCTGATTCTGTCTGAGTAGATTAGGCCCAGACTAAAAATGTTACAGCCTCTGTCAAACATTGGCCTGCAAGTGTCTTTTCCTGCCTTGCCTGCAGTTCCGCTACAGTACCGTTTTATTAAGTTAATCTGATAATGTGAGACATTAAGGATTCCAAGTTAACGGAAACTATTCATCCTGTCTTTCTCTCTGCACCCAGCCATGAACAAATGGAATAAATCCTTCATACCTCTTATGGCTATCTGACCGAGTGATAATGGTTCACAGTTCCTTCTTTTTAGTGTCTGTACCTGGCAGTACTTTGTGTGTTGAAAATGGGGGTGGCTATTAAACCCTTTGAGCTGATGAAGGCTTGTTGTCAGCCCTGTCTCTGCAGGATTTGATGTCAGAGATTACAGATGATTATGTGGGTTAGATCTAGTACTCAACACCGCTCTGGGCTATATTGATCCCCAGTGAGTGTGAATGTGAGTGCATGCACGTGCTGTACTTGCATCCTTATGAGAGCCAAATGACCTCTCATGAATAAACAGCTATTTGGCTATGAAGGATTTTTAAGGATAGGATAACTGATAGCAAATGTAGTTGTACAATCATGCTTTTTGTTATAAGACACCTCGTTGAGCCCATGGACTAACCGGACACAGGTTGAGATGAAAGATACATTTACAGCTTAGGTCAGAGAGCAACTGTGTGTGTGATATGTTTATTTGCTTTTATGTTCACCTAATGACAACGAAATGTCCTTATACTAAAACTGAAAAGTGGCAGCCTCCAGAGTGAAGACATTTTGTTCTGGATGTCTCTTTGGAAAAAATGCTGTTGAATAAGATGAAGCAATTATAGGATTCACACTTCTTAAAGTCTAAGTGCAGGTTTACATTTTTTTCTCTCCTTCTTTATAAAGATTTATTCCTGAAATAGCACCTGTGCAGCTTTGACTGGTACAACTCTAACATTGAAATCCTCACCCCGGGTCTTTACACCTTAAGTACAATAATTAAATCTAGAGTCAGGCTTACCATTAAAGGTCACTTAGTTCACTTAACTGTCTGTCAACAAGAGAAACAAGTTAGTCTTCTTACAAACCTGCAGATACCATGTGTTTATAACTGGTTTAGTAGAGTTAACAGACTGTGGTTAACATATTAATCTGGAGTTTAAGTACCAGACACTGCAATGCAAGAATGCAATGAAAATTCAAAATAATAAGGTATTCACCTAAGTGTTTTGGGTGTTTCGAGACTCCATGTAAAGTAGCAGCCTGCTCAATGTATTCAAACACAGCTGACAACCTTAGTCCAGAGATTGAGGAGGATAGCAAGGCGACATTACCACCTGCTGAATAAATCAACGTGGTTTGACATTACACCCTGAGAGATAAAGCGCTGCGATATCCTGTTCTGTACAGTGTGTGTTTATGAGAGTTCTTTCTCTGTCAGTCTTTTTCTGAATACCTATCTATGTACATTTATCAAGCAAGAATGCCAAAACATTATTGAAGACTAAATCACCAGGCATTTCTTATTTGCTATTTTGCTGTTTGTCTTTGTCTTATTTTAAGGTAACATTTATATTTTATATGTTTGTATGAAAGTAACTCATTCATTGGTAATTACAGCCTTAATTTACTGGTTCAAGAGAGAATCAAGATTTTAACACTTTAGTATCTGTAAATGTATCTATTTGTGTCAAAGGTTTGTTTGGCAAAACAAACCTTTTTCCAATGTTACCAGGGCCTCTGGGTATTTTTGATTGGAAAATAATTGACAGATAAGTCAATCATTTATTTTAAAACAATATCGTGGTGGAAGGTTATAGTGATTAGATTGCACAATTTACTTCAGCTCGGAGAATTATTCATGCACTTTGGTCTGCCTCTCCAGTTCTGGATACATATTGAACTGAAGAATAAATGTAATGTATGTGTTGTTTAAAGTGTGCAATATCCTTTATGTGAAAGATGTTGCAACAAACATGAAAGATGTCTAAAATGCAGTGCTAGTAGGTAATTGATAGAGTATACTTGATTCTAATAAAAGACATTACATGCACATACACAGGCTAAATGTAATTCTGTGTTTGTCGCTTGTGACCCACTCTGCTTGTTGATATGGCTTCCATACAGTCCCCAGAATCAATGAGTAGATGTTGAAAGGCAGATGCATCTCTGTGTATTATATAGGTCAACACAGAGCTTATCAAGCTAAGACCTGTACTCTCTCGGCCCCTCTCCCTCTCGTTCCCGTCTTGTTCCCTCTATTCATTATTCTCCAGCACGTTTTCATTTGTGTCGTTCCCCTCGCCTTCCATCAAAACCCTCTCATCTCTCCGTGCTGCTTGTTTCCCCATCGCTCCATCTTGTCGACGCTCAGTATGCATGACATGGTTGGGCCTTTGCATGCATCATTTGTCACTTAAATTGACTTTGATACGGAAAACATGTTTACCTTTGTATAACTGATGTCTTTTTCATATATTGTATTATTTTACATAGTGGATTTTTGTTGAGATTAATAAAAAACATACAGTGCTTATATAACAACCTTCAGGTAGTCATTTAAAATGGATGGTATGTTTTTTATTATTTTGTTTGCAGTGTGTACAGCTGATATGGAACTATGTTGGGTTAGCTGAAGAAGTCAAGTAGCCGGGTCATGTGTTTCTTGTATAAAAAGAACACACGCACACTTGTGATTTTCTCTATGCAAGATAATTCATGTGTATCTCCTATATCCTCCCAGAGAGTGTTAAAACTTAGTGTACTTTTAGTGTAGTGTTCGTCTGTAGTGTTTGTGTTTCTTGAGAAAAGCCTAACAGAAAATGAGTTATAATCACCCAGTTGGCATGCAGAACAAAGATCTGCTCCTAAAATACCTTTTTTCATCATCAGTGTCTTTTATCCATTCACTATCAGGGGCTGATCTCAGGATAACCCTAACCCGACCTCTTTCTGCCCTTCACCCTGTGAACGCCCCCTAGACAAAAATGGATGAGCTGTTTTCTGTGTGTGTGTGTGTGTGTGTGTGTGTGTGTGTGTGTGTGTGTGTGTGTGTGTGTGTGTGTGTGTGTGTGTGTGTGTGTGTGTGTGTGTGTGTGTGTGTGTGTGTGTGTGTGTGTGTGTGTGTGTGTGTGTGTGTGTGTGTGTGTGCGCATTCTTCACTGGTATGTTGGTTTAAGTTCACTGTAAAGTGGTGCTTTGTTTCCTCTTCTCTTGTTGCAAAAATGATCATCAACTTACAAATGTGCAATATACATCTCTCTGGTTGGCTGGTTACATAGGGTAAGTATGCCTTGGTTAGCATACAGAGAAATAGAATAGTTCTTTCTTTTCATTTCAATGCCCAGCTTGGACTTCATTCAGCCACTACCTTTCTGAGTATGTGAAAGGGGGGAAAGAAATGTACTTAAAGATGCAAAATAAATAAAATAACCACAAAGGCTGGGAGAAGTGGGGAAAGGGCGAAATACACATGGACACAGAGAGTGAGAGAGGGGTACAAAGACAGCCAGCTGAATTCAGAGTGAAGGAATGAGGACTGAAGGGAGGAGAGGTGGAGAGGGAGAGCTTTATTTCCTGTCCTCCATGAATAGGCAACATATTTCTCTGGAACATTCCATCCTCTGAGCTTGCCCGGCCTGTCACCAAGACTCAGCCTGCCACACTTCTTCCAATCTCTTAATTTCTTCCTGTTACACCCTGTCTCTCTTCTTTTTGGTCGTACATATCAACCTTTACTTGATTGTGTCCTTCTCTTGACTTTTGTTGCTATTTTCCTGCAGCAAAAGTGAACTAAACCTTACATTTTTCAGTCCAAGCTTTGCTGACCAGACTCTGAAAACAGGGTAAAAAGTGTCCGCAGAGTAAACCTCTGCTGCTGCGACTGGAAGGATTAGACATTACATAACAAAAACCAACACAATTCTGATGACATATCATAAGAACGGGGTGTGGATCAGTAGGTAAATATACAATAATATGCGATGGATTGGTATTTAAGGGAAGGATGGATTCTACTTGATTACACCACTTTAACTTTAATAATAACTCTGAGAAAATTGAGTCATAGCAACTGATTACAGGATAATCAAAAGATGCATTCCCACAATTGCAAAATGTAGTCATGAATGGCAATTATAATTGCAATAGTAGATGGAGAGGCATATTTGGTAATGGGGAAAAAAATAACAGAATTTATTTCAAGTGGGCAGTCCGGTGTTTAAAATGGACTAACAAGTCTGTGTTCAGTAATGTCTATTGTGTTGCATCTCCCCGATTTGAACCTAACCACAATCCTAATTTTAACCCTAGCCCATATAAACCACATTATATCAATCGACATTTACAGTCACTTGATTGTTGGGCAGTAAAGTGAAATGCTTAAGCAGGCATGTCCTTTTTTCAGCTTTGTGATCTTATTTAAGAATGGGCAGCTGGTCAAACATACCCTTCCAGAGACAGTTAATCTCACTGGATTTTCAAAGTGCTCTAGAAATGTAAATATAAAGCAACCACTCTGGGTGGGAAACAACCTGGAACTGACTAGCTGATGGTGATAACGTGTTGGTTGTGGGAAGAATGTATTTTAGACATCCTGTTTTACTGTACAATCCAGATGCCCGCAGAAAAAAATGGGGGAAGTGAAGGACACTTATACTGCTAAAAATAGAAAAAGGATATTGTATAAAGCAAGCTCCTTAATGGGAAGGGTTTGACATCTATTTAAAATCTGTTTTTTTTTATGATCAAAGGGGGCAACCATTTTCTTCTCACATACATATTTTGTCATTGTTAACATGAGTCTCCTACAGTATTTCTATTACAGCACACTAATTCCCTTATATGTTATATTAACTCAGACATCACATAATTTAAATCGATGTGAGCCATCTACGCATCAGTTCTTTTAAAATATTAGCCGTGAAATGTGCATCTGCACGCTGGAGTTGTTTTGATATGATGTCCTTGGCATCTGCTCAATTTCATTCCTCACTCAGACATGTAGGCTACACTTCATAAACACGTACATTTCCATGTGGGTATTAATAACATACTGCTGTACAAACACACCAACACGCAGTAGTCCATACCTCTTTAAACATGTTCAGATTAGACCCCCCCCCCCCCTTCACATACAGATACACACACTTTCCTTTCCCACCCTTCCTCCGCCTCCCGTCTTCCTCTCCTCCTTTTGTTCTCTCCCTCCCCGAAAGGAGGGTGAATTGGACCTGGTTTTTATCTTTATTGAGAACTGCTTATTTTACACTGTGACTAAATCATTTGCTCAAGGATTTTTTTTTCTGGTTGAGTTCGATTAGAAGCTCTTCCATTTTTGAAGGCTGTGACTGTGTAGTGCTGTTGGGTAAATTCCCCCCAAAACACAGCTGGTGTCACTTTGAGAGGCCCAGGAAAAACAAAGTATGCCTGTGTGTCTATGTGTGTAACGCTGTGTTTCAGATGCATTGGCTTAAAATCCAACCCAAACTTTGTGATACAGACATGAGAAGAAACACTACCAATATTCTCCAGTCAGGATTGCATCAACGTTTGCTTTTGAGGGAATGTGAATGATAGTTTTCAATGCTTCTTTCTCCTCAGCTGCACTAAGATTCCCCTTGAATGGAGGAGGGTCTTCATAGAGAAGACACGCCCCCTTTCCCCCAAATACGGAAGGCAACATGGGCTCTTGAAGTGATAGATGTGTGTGTATTATAACAGAAAATCCTAAATAACAGTGCTGCTTGAGAACAGAAAGTTCCTTTGTATTACAGTTTTACAGGCTTGGCTGTTAAAAGCACCAGCCAGGCCTGTTTCACTAAACAAATCTTGCCTCAGTTCAATCTGACAGTGTCTCTCTGTTAGTTAATCTTCTTCTTTCTATTTGATGTCTGTCTTCCATGCCTCCTCCCCTCTCTCCCCTCTACCCACAACTCTATGTTTGGAGGTACATACATGAAGCTTAGTGTTGTTTTGCAATAAGTCATATCCGTTCACTTTTACTGTTCATACGCGCACACAATAACACCTGTGACAACTTCCTTACACTTACATACACTGTACCCATGTAGCATGTACAAGCATGTAGCACTCAATAGCAATCAATAAATTAATCCAGCACACATCTGATAACAGGTCCACTCAAATAACAATATAGACTAACCAGGGAGGTGTGTGGCTGTGTCTGTAACAAGAATGCCGGGCGAGCTTGTGTGCTAAGTATGTGTTCTTGACAGCTTGTGTGTGTGTGTGTGTGTGTGTATGTGTGTGTGTGTGTTAGGTGACTAGTGTGATGCACTTGCTTGCAGTGTGTGTACTTTAACCACATCACTCTGTTCAAAATAGTTCTTGCTGAGTCATCATGCTGTTCCTTATTAGCTCACAGATGACAAAATACACACACACACACACACACACACACACACACACACACACACACACACACACACACACACACACACACACACACACACACACACACACACACACACAGTTGATGGCCTGGTACATGGCTGATAAACTTTTTCACTTACACTACATTCTGTATCTCTAGACCAGCAGCAGATACGCCTTCTGCTTTTGTGCTTGTGTCGATCTGCGTACATTCCACGCAACACAGAGAGCTTTTGTGTGAGCTAATAAGACAGCAAAGGAAGGGGGAGGATAAGTTGCATACATGTTTGCATCTTTATTCTCTGAGGCAATAACCTCTTTTTTTTATAAACTGTTGTTCTTTTAACTAACACAGACACACAACCACACCAGGAAACACAATGAGAAGTGATTACACAAGTTAAAACACCGTACACAAAGCATGCTTGAAGCTGTCAAGGACACACTTTTACCACAACAACACACACATCGTTTGATCAAAGTGCTGTTTTGGTCTCCATCTCTACTTCTGCAGAACAGGCCAAGCAGGAGCAGGTGGGCGGGGTTTTGTTTTCTGCCACCCCCCCCCTTTCTCTCCCTGCCCCCGGCCAATCAGAAACTCAGCCATTACAGCTGACCCCCCTTTTCTCCAGCCAATCAGCTGTCAGCCCTTTCTTCCCCCTGTATGCCTTCACTGCTGAGTGAGCAAAGCATGCCTAGCTCTATCAGCTGAGAGGAAACTACAGAAGCAAACACAGGCAAACTGAAATAGAGAGAGACCATAGGGTAGTGAGAAAGGATGAGAGGAGGGGCATGTGCATAGATAGAGGAGAGGGTGAGGAAGAGGAGGAATGGGAGGAGAGGAAAGGGGGAACGCTAGCCTGTGAAGGAGCTTTTGTATTCAAGATATTTTAGAGGGGTGCGAATGAGAGAAAGAAAGAAAGAGGGAAGGGGGAGCCTGAAAGAGAAAAGGAGAGGGAGGGATGGGTGAGGGGTAAGAGTTGTTGATGGGTTTTCAATTTTGTGTGAGTGAGGGTGGAGAGAGGTAGACAGGAAGAAAACAAAATACAGAGACACAGAGTGAGAGCTAGTGCAGGCTACAGAACAGAGTGGGGCAGAACAACTTGACTTAACTCCGTCTTTCTCAACACCACCTATTCAGGAGGAAGGAAGCAAAGAGAGGCAACAAACCGTGGAGAGTTGGCAGATATAGCAGCGACCCAGTGGAAATAAATACACAGAAGGCAAGAAAGAAAGACAGCAGAGTTACCCACCCAGCCACCAAACATAACAGAGGGAGGAAGGAGGGAGACAGTGAGTTAAACTCCATCTTTCTAAGAGGGTGAGTGTCACAACTTCTCCTGCTGTCAAGCCAAAGCGTAATGTTGCTCCTGTCATAGTGTCAGCTGGGCTTAACGTCTCCTAAAATGGCCACATGAAAGGCAGACATACAGTCAGACAGAGGAGGGGGGCAGAAAGGGACCCCGTGTCAAACAGCATTCTCAGCAACTATGTCCCTGAGCCAGCTTAGACTGCCATGACTGCACGAGTACTGTATGTGTGTTTGGTTTTAACAGTGTGTCACTCAGAGGTTTATCAGTTACAGTCAACATGTCTCCTGTCACTCTGTGCCCTCGATTGTTGCTTCCTGTCTTCTGACTTTCTGTCTGAGACTCAAACACAACCTTTTTTCTCTGACTTGCACATACAGTCTGCTGTCATTCCCTTCCCTTGTGCGCTGTGACATAATTTATCTTAACTCTAGATTGCTCTTATGATCAACAGTTGATTGTTTGCAGGAGCAACAATGAATGAAAGAATCTGCACATATGTGTCTATCTGTGCTTATGTCTGTGTTTATCAGCCTCCAGGCAGGGCACAGGCCTGGGAGTAGGTCGGGCGGGGTACTGCTGAAAGTTGATGACACAATCGGGGCATTTAGGAGGCAGCTAACTTCACACTGACGTTATCACACCTCTGGTGTGGATGGGGACGAAAAGGGTGGACTGAGGACACAAGGAGGGCAGGGTGCAACTTCAAACAACACTCTTTACAAAGGGCTCCTTCAAGATGATGAGCTTATATCCTTGATCGAAAATAGGTCATTTGAACTCATCTCTAAAGGGGTGGAGATTTAACCTCATCCAGATGCCCCCTTCTCATTTGTAAGGGGGTAGTTGGGCAAAACGAAATAATCAACCAGGTCTGGGTACTGATCCTAAGGTACATTGATTAGCTATCAAAGTTGCAAACCACATCTTGTTAATAGGACATCTAACAGAGGGTTGCCCTTGTCAATGATTGGAATGTTTTATGTGTTAAAGAATATAAACAAAAGCACAGGCAGACAACGGGTTTTTTTACATTACTGAGGAAATGCATCAGTTTTCAGTGTCCCAAAACCTTCTTCCTATGTTGAAGAATATAAAAGGAAATTAAAAAGGAATACGAAGAGTTTCAGAAGTGCCAAGTGTTTACTATGGTTCCCTAAAATATCCGAAAAATTGATACAGTTTTTTTTTTATTTCTGTGAATCGACCTGTATAATATAACTCATTTATAATAACATAATGCAGCATCTGGGTGTTGTGATAAATGTTCACAGGACGAAATGTCAAGGTACTTTCCGGAGATAGGTGCATAAACATTTCACAGAGAGCTGCTTTTGGGGTCAGGGCCGTCCTCATGTGACACGT
The DNA here is from genome assembly GCF_036324505.1 of Eleginops maclovinus. Lineage (NCBI taxonomy): Eukaryota > Metazoa > Chordata > Actinopteri > Perciformes > Eleginopidae > Eleginops > Eleginops maclovinus. Next base: position 11,216,983 of record NC_086360.1, on the reverse strand, counting down.
CTGTGTTTAGTTTTGTGTGTGAGAATGTGTTTCATTCCACCCATGTGCAACTTTTTTAGTGTACAGGAAGCCCCAGGGTCTTCAGAGTGCTTGTGTCTGTTCTGCAGATGTTTTTGCTTAACATAGTGATTTTCCAGTTACCACTCCAATGACTGAAGAGTGTCTGACTCTAACAAGCTTTTAATAGGTTACTTAGTGACACTAACCAAGTATGTGTGCAGGTCATTTGCCACAAGATCAACAGCTTGTTTGCCTCTGTGTTGTTTTTTTTTACCAACTTCCCCTAAAGCAACCTTTCTAAAGATGACGAAATTAAACGCATATGGTCGCATCCTCAGCTGACCTAAGACTTTTCGGCCTTTAACCTCATGACCACAGCTTTCCTTACACTCATGGATCACAAATACTTGCACATTATTTTTAAACCCAACTCAGCAGCTAAATATCCCCCTTAAAGGACATGACAAAAATGTTTGAGCTCCACAACAGGCATGTCTGGAGTCAAGGCACTGAAGCCTTTGACCTGTCTCCTAAGGGCCAGGGCATACCACATCATCTTCAAAGTACTAGCTGTTGCATTGCCTGCATCTTGGCCAAAAGTTGCACTCGAACACACCAAAAACACTAATGCTGAAGGCCAACTAGCCACATGTGCTTGGGCTGTGTGAGCGTAAATAACTTCATACCACCAGGGGGGTGGTTGTCTAGATTTGTCAATTAAAAAGGGAAGACCTAAGATTACAGATTTATAAATTATTGTTAAGATATATTTATAAATCATTTTGCAGACCATTTAAACAGTAGTCCTGTAAACCACTAAGCTTTCTATTTGTGTATTCGAATGATTAGTTGAGATGAGGATGGAAAATGAACAGAGACTCTTTGTGAACGCACTTTACTTCAGTCGTTTGCTTGTTTTCCTCACCTCTGATTCTGACTCAAGCACTGGTTAGCTTATGCTGAACAGCCAATCAGAGTGATGTATCATTGACTGGCACATCGCAAAAACTACGGCGACCTATGCACACAGGTGGCCCTGATTTTATACTGCATACATAGTTAATAAACAAGTTTATAGTTTTCTTATTGTAATTCTTCTGGAAATTAATTTCAATGCTACAGAATGCCTGTTGCTCATTTTGATTCTGAGCTTTACCTGGCCCAAGGCAAACTGTACCTGCTTTTAAATGCATTTCGTAGTGTTCCCATTCTCCACTTAGTAGGGAATCTTTATCTCATTGGGTTTCTGTGCCCAAAAAGCCTCTATGCCTCTCTTACTTAACTTAACCCTTATTCTTATTTGTATTTGTTGCTTTTCTCTGTCTTTAATTCAATCATAAACATTTAATTGTGTAGCTTTGCTTTTTCTTTCTTAAACTGAAACGTTCACTCATATGCACAGGGTACGTTTTCATATTCATGCTTTGTGCATCTGCCCTGCTGGTTTAGATACTAAAGCTATGAACACTCTTGTGTTGGCCTTGACACTGGCAAGCTCGACCTGCTCCTGCTGAAATTATACCTTCCCCATGGTCTTTGGTTGGGCTGTAGTCTCTCTCTGTTCCCCTCATCCTCCCTCTTGCTGTCTCTCTCTGGGTGTTTCCCTCTTGTCAGGCATTTATCATTCCTTTGTCTGTCATCTCACCATTTCAGCTCTCGCTCTGTGATTGCATTATGCAGATGTCATCCCCCAGATTGCACCTGTCCTTCCAATGATGTGTAACATCTTCATGCTTTTTGCAGAATTCAATAAAGGGACAATATAAGACGAATTGTGAGGATAATTTATATATTTTAAAATAATAATAGTTATAATTAATAGCTTTTAGAAGGAAAATGTATTTATGTTATATAGAGAAGAATAAGGAAACTACCCATATTGGCAAAATGAGTTCACTAGGGAGTGTGAGTATGTTAAACAATGTTCACAGATGCAGTAATAGAGTTCTAAAGTTCTCAAGCCTGAGCTGGCACTCATGTCCAGCAACTTGAAGCCTATGGTGGGGGGAAGCCAGAGTTTTTTTCCCCCCTCCTCTGTTGGCTCCTAGATCAAGCCAGAAAAGGGTTGGGTAGCCAAGGCCAGCCTCCTGCTCAGCTAGTTCAAAACAAGTCCAGAAATCAAGAGGGACCAAGCACAGGGCCTTTAGGATCTCCAGTGAGCTATGACATAGGCAATGACTATAAATAATCATTGCTGACTCTTTCATTCTTTCCCCATCCCCCATTCCATCTCTGCCCATGGGTGCTTACATTAGAGACTCCACCTGTCTTCAAAAAGAGAGAGGGGAAAGCGTCAACACAAGAGGAGGGCGTTCCTCGCATTGGGTTAAATGAACTTTATTTGACTTGGTAATGAGTTTAACCAGATATCCCTGTTTGACTGAGGCAGTTTTGGTTTCAGACTAGGAGTTTCCTCCATCCCAAAAGATATCACTCAAACAATCATGTTTACAGGACGTGTCTTCTGAATGTCCTGGTTTAAGCAACAGTTTATATGTGATCCTTTTAATGTTTTCAGAACTTAAAGTGGTTCCTCCAAGTTCCTAACTTTTTAATAATTGCCTAATTCCAGTTAAAGTGGCAATTTCAAAGCATTTAGGCAACAAATGTTACCATACACCAAGGTTTAAAAATAAAAAGTATATTTTGCACGACTGTAAAATAACATTTGGTTGTATACATTTTACATTGAAAGAGGCACTCAAGCCTGTATAGCTTGGTTGTGTTGCTAATGGTAGCGTTATGACTGCATTGGGACCATATGTCTTGTGAGTAATTAAAAGCTACAAAGGCTTAACTCCTGACATCGTCTCCATGTGATTCTTTGTTTGCATGATAGCATTCTTATCTAATGACATACCATTATGCACTGACAGTACAGGTTATAATGTAAATAGGGGGAGGGTCAGTCTGTTTCTACTTCCTCTTTTATGTTCCTGTGTCTGGATCCCTCATTCTGTTGTCATCTTTGCCAGATGAGCCCTCCCTCTTGTTAAAGTTGAAGACTTTTATACTGTCAGGAATACATAGAAAATGTAGTTTAGAGTTTAGGTGTCTTTGATATGGGAAATACATTTGAACAACTGTCATAATGTACATTTCCTTTTTTTACATGTTTTTTTCCACTTTTGATCGTTTGGCTTATTTCACCACGTCTCTGTAAGAAATGGTTATCTTTTGGGCTTTCGTTATGAGGACTCAAAAGGAAATGAAATGTGAAGTAACTGGTTTCTATATTAGGTGTTAATGGGAACCAACTGTATTTCTTGTGTTTATAGAGGCGCCAGTAGGGGTTACGAACATAGGCCCTTATCACAGCCTGTTAAGATTTTTGGCTGGCTGTACACACTTCATAAAGGACAGCCATTTTGATGATATTTTCTTGGAGGAGCATCTTTGCCGGGCTCCCACTGCCCCCCTGTTGTCCAACACCCCTTCACCCGCCCCTCTCTCTCTGTCTCTGCTTCTCCCTCTTTTTTGTGGCCAAGCACAAAGGAGCTGTTATCCTTGGGCTACTGGTTGTCATAGCAACAGATCACAGTGAACACCCCCCCCCCCCCATACCCAAGTTCGGGTCCAAGCCAACTGGGTCGGAAAAAAATTAACTGGCATCTTGAACTGGAATTATCAACTGTCTTCTACGAGAAGCCCCTCCATGTTTTAATCCTAAATCAAAAGGGTTGAGGCAGTACTAAAATGGAAAACAAAAGAAGTAATATCTCTCACTTGGTTAATAGTTAGTTAACTTGTTGAGTACTGAGGGTAAGGGATTGATTATCTGATTCCTTTTATCTTTTGTGTTTTTTCTTCCCAGTTAACTAATATTTTTCTTTGTGAGCAGTTAGCCGACTGACCAGTAAAATGATCTTTTTTTTTATTACTTTCTGTCTCTTCAGTGACTCTTGGTGGAATGACCCTGTCATGATGCCGCAGCCCTGCCTCACCCCACGCCCAGGCGACCAAGGAGGGCGTGCCTGGCTATCAGCCATCTACCGAAGGAGCCCCAATAGAGTTATTTCCGATTCCAGTTTAGAGATATTTTGTCTCAACTGCTTCCTGCATTACTGACCATCTGCCCCTCTGGTAAGTTTTAGCCTTGAGGTTTTATTCTTCTTGAACAAATGAACACAGTGCAGTGTTGAAGTGACTTGACGAAAACCAATTGTTGGTTGCTCATAACTTCTAATGGTTCAATTAGTTATAATGGTTCATGCATCCAAGAGGTTTGACAAGCATGCAAAAAAAGGTGTTCATTTATCTTGAAATGATACATTAAAAACGCTGTTGTTACTTGCAATAATAAGTTATAATGTGTCATGTTGTTAGGTAAATTGTTTTACATTTGTATTGCTAAATCCCTTTATTTCTCTTCAGGTCGTATAGCCTCTTTGCACATCTCCTGCTTTCTCCTGGAGTCTTTACCATTTTCTGCTTACCTATCTGGGATGTTGGCGTTGTTTTGTGGCTGCTGCCATGGAGATGACCAGACTTCTTTAGTACACCATTTCAGAGACAACCTCCAGATGTGGTGCCAGATGCAGGTTGTCCCCGCGGGCACAATTCGAAAAGTACTGGCACATAGGTAAGATTCTGATCTCGGCTCTTGTCTTAATATGTTATTCAATTAGACAGGAGACCAATTAGGTTTATGTCTGGCCCAATTGCTTTTTGTATAGTGACTCATTCATGCAGTAAAAGAGCTATATTTTTTTTAAAGCTGAAAGGTGTCGGTGAGATTTCATGTTCAATCAAACAATTTCTAACGATATGAGTACCTGATTTCCTATCAGATCTTTTTAGCAATATTCTATCTCATGCTATACCTTGTTCAGCTAAGGTCATGACATGGTGAGGTCATGGCCTAATCATTAGATTTAACTCGTACAGCGAGGGTGTGGCTTTACAACTTTCAAAATGTAATGACCTGTAATAACACATATCAATAAATGTTCAGCTTAGAAAGGCTCAATGCCTTCTTGACCTTTTTTCATTGAATCGTTCTTTTATATGCTTATCATTACTCATACAATCTGCCATTAAATTGCTTTGTGGAAACTGTCCTGAGTAATGCTGTATTTTGTTCCTCTCAGGTGCTGTGCGGCTCAGCTTCATAGTTCACACTTTTTGACGACATCAAAGCAGGAATTATAGGACTTCCTATTCCTGCTGAACATCTTACTCTGCCTCCTGGCACCTGTGAGGAACTACTTCACCCTATTGCAAGTTAATCAAGACTGTTATTCTCCAGCATAGAAACCATGCGGCACATTCATGTGGAGTTAGCCCACAAAAAGGCTCCATTAGATCTTCCAGGCCAGGAGGGGGACCTACCTCCACCAACAGCCCCAACACAGGGCCTAGACCCTGGTGTCAGACCGGGGGCACCAAGGCATTTTGGCCAGGAGCAGTTGCGGCTCCAAAAGGTCTATCAACTCTCCATTTTCTCCCAGTTGGGGGGATTTTCTACCTCCGCAGAATCCAACACTGATACACAGCAAAGGCCTGTCAGATTGGGCGTGAAAAGGGGGCTAGAGGAGCCCCAATTGACTCATAAGCGCCCCCACCTGGGGGACTCCTCAGACAAAGAAGCATTAGAAGAAGGGGTGCTTTGTGGGCCAGCCCCAGCTCAAGGTGTTGGGATGGGGTTAGCAATAGGCCCTGGAGGGCCTGGTTCTGTATACTCTTGCACACAGATGGAGCACAGAGACTCTGAGGGGGGACTCTCACCCAGGTCTCCACCCCTCTCCCCAAGCCTCAACCCTTCCCGACGCCCAACTCAGCACAATCATGACAGGCCCATTCCGGATGTATTTGCTCCACTCTCACCTAAATCCTCCCAAATGTGTGACCCACATGGACTTCTCTCTGACCAGGGCCATTCCTTTGGTAGCCCTGCAAGGACTGAGCCACCTAACGGGGGCCACACACCCACCTACTCACCAGGGAGCCCTGCAAATGAGAACTGTGGTAATGGTAACTGCTTATCTGGAGGCCAGCCCAGCCCACGCCTATATGACATGTCCACGTATGAGACCCCCAACCCTGCCAGTCCCACCAGCCCTCCAGGGCCTTTCTCCCCCCCACATCACACAGAGTTGCAGGAGCCAGGGGAGGCCACCGAATGGGATGTTGGACTTGAATCCTCCCCACCTGAGCGAAGTGCCACCCAGATTGCCTCCTCGTCCTCCAATGGCCTGGCTTCCTGCGAGAAAACTCCAAGCAGTAATGGCCACCGCTTGTCCTCCGGTGGCCACTGGCCTGCCAAAAAGAGACTGCTTTCCCCAGGTGACACTGGGGACTCATGCTCAGAAGACGAGGGACCTTCCACTTCCAAGAGAAGCAGGCTGTCATTGCTGGCTACAGGACTTGGCCCGACTTCATGTCGCAGCACTGATGCTAAAGCTGCCCCATATTGGAACCACCTGCTGCCCTCTGTATGGGACCGGCCTAAGGTCAGCACACTCACAAACTTTTTTCTTAAAAGGTTCTTTATGTAATTTCAAATGATCAAATGGCGTTAGTCTGTCGTTTCAACTGTGGTACTAGCCAACAGCAAATGTTGGCTATTATGCGCTTTGGCTTTGATAATAGGACATTAACACCAATGGTGTAGAAATAACAACTTAACAAGCTAGCTTAGCATATGATGTACAGTTGCTAAAGAAAAAGTTGCAAAAGATACAAAATGTAACATTACTGACTCTAATTGGTTTTATTTGGCCTTCCTGATGATAACATTTCCCTGCCAGAATATAAATACCACTGAAAAAAAATCTAGGTGACATGATCGCAGCATACATTAAAACAGCATGTGCTCATTCACATGTACATTCACATGTAAATAGCATGCTTTAAGACCAAAAACATGTTGACCACCATACACAGAGGCTTCTCAAACTTTGAATACAGAATAAGGAGTGGCTGCCCAAAGTCGGTGGTTGATGCTAATACATCTAGGCCTTGACAGCCCTGGAAAAGAGGCTGAGGCCTAAATAAAGAGAAACTAAGAGCACGGGTAAATTTGAAAGAATGAAGAGATGGCCGGCTCATGATCACACCACACTGGAACAGGCTGAGTAGCTCCAGAATGAAGCTCATTGAGGGAGGACCCATTGTTCCCCCACATGAGTGTGTCACACACATGCACACACATAAATACACACAGAGGCTCAAACACATGTACATACATGGTGCTTAAAAATGGTTCTGGAAGTGAATTGGCCATTTTTGAACATTGGGAGGCTTTGAGTGTGTGTTTGTGGGATGGGAGTATGATAACAGTGACAATAGGGTTCACTAGTTCACTAGTTAGGTGGTGGGCTCACTGCGGTTAGAGGTGTTGTGTGTGTGAGGGAAGCACAGGGAAAAACCGATAGACATAAGAAAGACTCAAGGACACACAGAGACAAAAAGGAGAGAGAAAGTTAGAGTTAAACAAAAGGGTAAAAGAAAAACAGTACAAAAAAGGGGAGACAGAAGGATATTCTAAAATGCTCTCAGTGGTTTTGATTGAGTTTGAGGAAAAGGCGGCAAGCTGACAAAGAGCTCCAAGCTTTGTGGGGAGTCAGTGTAGCTAAGGGTTAGCTAATAAGGACAGGCTAATCATGAACGAAAGGTTTGCTGTGAGCAAATGGCTAGCAGGTAGCGTAGGTTTGGCTAGTGGAGAGTCATCGGACAGTTGGGTGGCCTTTACGATGAACGGCAGCCTGGAAATGGGGAATGTTTATGTGTGTGACGCAACATCCCAAAGTCAGTGCTCAGTAAGTAAGAGGACAATTTAGATACACATAAACATACATATTACACATATAAAGTACTCTCAAAGGAACACAGTAAAAACTTAAATATGACACTTAAATGTAATCCTTTCTGGAGTTTTTTTTACTTACTGTTTTCAGATTTTTTAGGTTACTTCTTTGTGATTAGCATAAGAACTGACATAAACCAGGATATTATTTTGGGAAAAAAATCAATGTTCCCTTTTTTGTATTGTCTTTGTTCAGACCGCAACAGATTGCACACGATCGGGGAGACGACTAAAAAGTGGACTGCGACTGAAAAGGTGAGTTCTCCATCATATCTACTGCAAAGTACATTAAAATGGCAAGATTTCTAAAAAGGGATTAAGAAAAAATATTTAAATGTTTTGAGAGTTTAAGAACATGCAGATGGATGTGTATAGATAGGATCCATTTAATGTCAGTCAGACTGTAGCAAAGTCAACTCGGGAAAGAAGGTGGGAGTAAGTAATTTTATGTTATCCTAAATTTAAGTATTTCTGTCTGGAAACTCAGAGGCACGTGTCATGTTGTTTGAGAGAAAATTAGTATAATCTTTAACACCACTAACCACCAGTCGGTTTTGTGTGTGTTTGTGGTCACATTCAGTCGGCAGCTGCGCAGCGGCAGACACACAGACACCGGCCGCTCCACACGTTCCACCTGGCCCTCATCTTCCATCAGCAGATCGCTACTTGGCAACTTTGAGGTACACATTTTAAACATTATTTTAAAAACTTAAGGAAATATGATTGTTTGCAGGTTGAAGATGGTGACAGAAAGACATGGCAGCAAACCCTGACAAGCAGAGCCGGGTAGTCTTGGTTCTTCCTTGTCACCACCAGTCTGATGTAATTGCAACCACTCAACCATTGCATTGAACTATTTATGAAGGTTATATTCTTCAATCTGCTGTGGCATTGTCAGAAATGTCTAAATTCAAATGTGTGCAGGTGAGTGATAAAAAGATAATGCAGTGGACTACATTATATTGAGAGGTATTCCTTATTTTGTGTCTTCAGTTAAATACATGAATGGAGCTTAATATCAGAAAGGCCATCTTACTTTAACACTGTGAAATTAGATGAAAATGGAAAGCTTGTGCAGGGACATGGCACCATTTCAAAAACCAGTTATAAAATACAGGTTTTAAAACATTTGATTAAACAGAACTTTTGGATGGTATTTTATTCATTACCATTACAGTTTTAAGATTCTCTATGTTGCCCTGTAAATCTGAACATCAGTGAAAGATTGTTCAACATCTTGAAATCTTGAAATCTCAATTTGAGCATCAACAGACCTAGCTGTTTGTGTGATTGTTGATTATAATGATTAAAATAACTTCATGACAAAATGACCTGGTTAAGAAATCTTTTCTCATTTGCGTACCTAATTTTAAGACAGAGGATTGTACTGTGTTGGCCTTGAATAAGGTAAAACAGGTATCAATGTAACACTTTCAAAATGTTTTTTTATGAATTTCCCAATCCATCAACACCTTAGATGACGTCTGTTAACAACTATATTCTTTCTTCTGTCACGCTTGTGTGCTTCAGGAGTCAATACTGAAGGGACGATTCTCCCCATCAGGGAGGATAGAGGGCTTCACGGCGGAGATCGGTGCCAGCGGCTCTTATTGTCCCCAGCACGTCACCCTGCCGGTGCAAGTTACATACTACGACATATCAGAGCACAGCGCACCTTCACCCTTCTTGGTCAGTCAGTCTAAATGTGTGTGTTTGAGTGTGTGCGCCCTAAGTCAAACACAAACAAGAAAAAAGAAGTAATTTTGAGAAAAACAATGATGCATGTTTTTCCTTCTTATAATATAAAGCTTTTTGTCTGTTCATGTAGCACTGAACGAGATATGTTCTCTATCTATGAGATGACCAAAGACATAGCAAGGTAGCACCAGCATCAATATGTGAACGTCTTTAGTCCCTCTCTTACAAGAAGTCTTAAGTTGTGTTTGCTGTCACACTGGACTACTTTTTCTCTTTCTCAACTTCATGCCTCATGTTGAGTGATAAACGTGATGAGCATCAGGCCTCTATTGATTTAGTGTTTTGAATTGTTATCTTATTGAACATAATATGAGACACTGTGTATCTGCCTTTACAGCATGATAGAGTTATTCTGTCACTCTTTGTTTCTTTTTGCACTGCTTTTGATAGGAAATTGGTTTTACATGGATTTTTTTTTATACACGTGTTTTAGTCGATCAAACCAGAAAATGAAATTGTAAATTTCTTGATGTAAAAACGTAACAAGAACTGTACCAAAGAACGAGTTATTTTACCATGACATTGATCAATGACATTAAGTCAATGGTGTGTCTCTGTCTGTCACTCTCACAGGGTGTGATATCCCTGGAGCATCTTGGAAAGAAAGGATACAGCATACCCAAAGCAGGGACCATTCAAGTGGTAAATTGGTTTTTGTCTTGTTTCTTTCATGTCGTTCATTGCCTATAAATCTTTCAGAGATATGTCATTTGTGCCACTGCAATACTATAAGGGTGCATTTGCATTATTGACAGTAAGAGCGTCAGTAGTCTAAATTCTGGTATACTTTAAATAAAACCACTGCAAGCTGGCTTATTTTTGCTGTTTGTAAAATTGACTTTGGTCTATCATCTTTTTCAGACCTTATTTAATCCCAACAAAACTGTGGTGAAGATGTTCCTGGTGACCTACAACTTTAGTGACATGCCAGTTAATCACATGACCTTCCTGCGCCACCGTATCTTCTTGGTGCCCGTAGAGGAGGGGGCTGAGGGGAAAGGCGAGGCACCTTCAGGGAGCGCAGTTTTAGAAAGGAGGAAGATTCTCTGCTACCTGATACATCTCAGGTAAATATAGTTTTCACTTTTCTGCACATGTTTCTTTTACTTTAAAACCTGTTTTGTGAAAACATCGTAAGATTACAATGTTTTTTCTAATAGTTTCATGGTGCCTTTGCACATGTTTCCTCAATTACTATAACACTCTTTTCTCCACTAGTAGTCCATTTTCGGGAAAGTTGTTGTGCTAACACATTTCTTTTGATTCTGACTTCTCAGATTCCAGAGCTCCAAATCTGGGAAGATCTACTTGCACAATGATATCCGGCTGCTATTCTCCCGCAAATCCATCGAAGTAGACACAGGGATCCCTTATGAGCTGAAATCTTTCACCGAGGTGCCAAGAAACCCTAAATACTCCCCCCGCGTGTGATCCCAGCTTTACCTTTTGACCTTCCCAAACGCCAATGCAGTCCCTCCTGTGCTTCCTAGAGAGGAGTGAGGGAGGGAAAAGACAGACTGCTAGAATGATGGACGCAAAACTTGATAAGACTTGATGAGACACACCACATGCACTCAAGACACACATGCACACATAACACAGTGTGGTGATATTAAAAGTCCCCCTTTACACATTTATTCTCCATTTAAAGTTAGACAGTCAAAAGACATTAGTGATCAAAACATCACTGAAGCAAACATAGCATTCCTTGTATCTTCCATTAGTTGAAAGTATGAACAAAAAATCAAATGTAAAAGCAGTCCAGCAAGCATGCGGTCAGAATCAGGACGTTTACAGAACCGTCATCTGTAGGGGTAAAAAAATAATGCACAAAACACTGACACACACACACCAAAAGAGACTGACAAGACTTACACACAGCACATACTTCGCACGTCACAGCTGAAACACTTATTGTGGTGACTCTCTGAGTTTAGTGTTAACATGCATGCCTTGTGACTTAAAACACCTGAATTTTCCTCTAGTGCCGTATCACACTGTCCTTCACTCTGCCTGCAGCTCCAAAAGATTTGTCAAAGGGCCACAAACAATAAGCACATCCCTGATTGTAGGCTGAAGAAAATAATGACCCCCTCCCCCACTTTCCACACACTTTCTGACCGGCAGAGAGGAGATGAGCAGAGACACAAACACTAGTGAAAGCAAAATGGAATTGGCCATCTTGATCGGATGTCTTATCATTTAACACATGATAAACAAAACTAAAACATGATTTGACCAAACTCAGGACACATGTTGAAGAATCAAATTCTCCTCTTCACCCATGATGGTACAGACTTTAAGCCAGGAGGGTCATACCATGTCGTAAAAAAACAGGGGAATCCAGTTCAATTTATGTAGCCAGACTGAGGGACACTGTGTTGTTTTCTTTCTTTCTTTTTAGATTCTGTTCAGAGCAGTCTGATGTTGGAGCAGAAAATGGAAAAAAAACAACAAGCTGTAGTATTTTTAATTTATGTTTTCGCAAATGTCTTAATAAGCAATATGCTGCACAAAGTAGAGTGTGTTTTAAGCCGGACGAGCTTTCTCTCTGGGGGGGGGGGGGACAGAGAAAGCGGAGAATTGAGTGTGGGGGAGGAAATGGGAGGAGGGAGGGATGGTGGGGTGGGTGGGGGGGTATTTAATATGGGGATAAAGTCTATGTATATTTAAAAGAATAAACTCTGCGACTGGCGAGTGAACATCCTGTCTTCGTTGTGGTTTTTCATTGACTCACATTGTGGAAATCCTACATTTTCCCTATACTTCCCATAATGCATCTTCCTCTTCAAAATCATTTAATAGACTTTCTCTTTGCCTGATCAACATCAATGTGTTTCAGCTTCTCCAGGGCCAAAGTAAATACTATAAGTTTTCACAGGCTAAGATAATAAGTTAACTAAACTTCGTATGTAAAATGTAAAAACAAGAGTTAGCATCCTTTTCAAAAGAATATTCAAGTTAAAAATACTTACATGTAAATACATGTGGGACAGGCGATTGTATTTCTACCCAAACTTGAGGAAAAGTAGAAACATTGGAAGAAAATGTTGATCACTAAAAACATAACTCTGGTACCACTTAGAATATAACACAGAAGAATGGAAGCAGATGCAAACAGAGATTTGGCTATTTTTCCATTCTTGCAGATTGCGTACAAACCGGCATGAGAGGAACCTTTAAACCATAAAGTGCTTCCTCCCCGGCTTCTGCTGCACCACTGAAACTGCTCAGTGGATATGAACAGACTCTGGTTGTTTTGGGCAGTTCTGCAAAATATTAATGTCAAACGTGAATGTCAAGTATGGCATTGCTAAACATAGAAACCATCCTCTGTAAATATTACCCATGGTAAAAAGATAGAGGAACATCTATATATATATATATATATATATATATATATATATATATATATATACTGTATACTGTATATCTCGACAACAAAACTGCCAGTCATTCCTGCTATGCACGGTTCACCATGAGCTTAACGCAAGATTTAAAAAGATGATTATGGTCTGATCCTGAAGTTTGACAAAGAGTCCGCTTATGTGTGGTTCTATGACATCCCAAAAATATTGTTTTTATAAAAAAACACAGTGGTCATTTAAACACAAAAGTGGAAAATACCTGCAAATATATACTGCTTCTCACGTTTTCAGATTGCTAGTCAACTGATATACTGCATGTATAGTACTTGATATATCTGCCAGTTACTTTTTAATGGAGTCATTTTTTGTTTTTTTTGGTTTTTTTGACATGGTAATAATATACTTGCTTCTGTTTTTGTGACTGATACACTTGTAGCTCGTTTTTAGAGCTTAGGTCTGTTTCTTGTGCGGCATGATTTTTTAAAGCCTACAATTCTAATTAATTGCATCTAAATGCATTTGGCCCACATGTGTAACAGTGTTTTTACCTTAAGAATAATCAAGAACCAAAGAGGAGAATCAGGAAAATAAACGTTGAAATGCGTGAATCCACCCACTTCCCTCATCGAACAACCTACACAGACACACATCATCATTTATTGCACACCAGTGCTACGTGCTACGTAAGTTGGGTTTCCGCAGTGGCTCAAAGGACTCAGATGGGAGTGACTGACAACACTGTAAAGTTCAACCAGATGGGAAGAGGTTGAATGAAACCAGCAGTCCCTGAGAGACCTGTGTTTACAGGAGACCCTGAACAGAAAAAAAAAAAAAGTAAAGCAGTAGAGTCCATTTAATCGGAGAACAGTTTTCATGCAATCTTTCTTTCCTATGTCCTGCCCTAGATTTCCTCCCTTTCTTTACACTTCTTCATTAACTATTAACAATATTACAGCATTTCTGGAAGCATTATCTAAGATGGATCTGAGAGATTAATTTTATTTTCTAGACGTTTGATTTGGCAGAGTACGTAGACATAATAGTCACCAAGGTTATGTGACAACGATACTTGTATTCCAAATGCTGACTAGTCCCATTGAATGGTTTTATATCATTTTCTGACCCCTTGTGGCAGAAGACAATATTGCAGCTCCCAATACAGACTTGCAGAATGGTTCATTCATCGTGGCCCATTCAGTACCTGCCAATTTTTAATAATTTACAGATCGTACTTTTTTAAGACTGATCCTCCTAAGGTTTACAATTATACGTCTTTTAGCAACATCGATTTGGGCAATTTATCCTTTTTAAACTCTTCATCCATTAACTTCTGGATCATTAACCCAGTACCGTACTTTTATATTTAATAATGGCTCTGCAGGGTCTGTCTCTTTCCTTATCCAGACAGTCTGGTGACTCAGTGGTAGGGCTGTTTACTGCTCCTGTCAGATTCAATCTTGTTGGCATACATTGATGATGTAAATGTCTGAATAATAACCAAGTCATCTTCCCTTATTGAGTGTGACTCATTCTTACTCAAGCAAAAATGTGCCATGTTGGATCTTTGAGATTAAAAAAATACTATCGTCTCTCTTTGACAAGACACTAAAAGGGTAATTATGAAAGGATACAGCATACCAAAAACAGGGACCATTCAATATATGATATTATTCCATTAAATAGCTGTTTAGATTATATATAACACAATTTTAGAAATATAGATGGAAGGCCAGCATTCATTTGGAAATCACTTACTGAGATGGGTATTTGTGTATTTTATGTCATTGTAACACCTGTTTCAATTGCATTGACCTTTTCTTCATTATTGTTGTTATGATTTTTGATCACACAATGCAGAGCCGTTAAGCAACACTGAATAAAAACATTTATTTCTTGAATTAGGTGCATGTTCATTTTATCAGTTGGTGTACACCAATTTACAAGTGTATTGAAATTGGTTCATTTTCAATTAAGTGGTTAAAACGGATTCATTATAATACAATTAATCATAATATTATAATATAATTAATCCGTTTTAGTCTTTTTTCTTTATTTCATGTTAACATTATTTAAATATTGTAAACATAAAATAAAGACATCATTCAAGTCGTTTTTGGTGAATAGAAGACTTATGTCATCTGTAAATAGTTTCATCGTGGCACAGCTGATCAGTGTTCATTGGCTGCAGGTCCCTGACTTTAAAAGAAAAGAAGCCCTGAGTGTGTGCAGTTCTTCCCTCCTTTCTGCTCTCCATCTATATGACGTCCACCAATGTGTGAGCAGCGCCCTCGATGGCCTGGCTCAGGACTGACAGGTGGTAGTGCACTTTGTTCCAGGCACTGGACTCCTCCGATGACTCGGCGTTTGCGTAGGCATCAGCAAGACCGGGGAAGGTTGGCTTGCCGGCACTACTTGAGGCCCAGATAACATGCCTGCATGACATACAGGATTTTATAGAGTGTTATAACATAGGCTACCAATCTGTGTATAGGGAAGTCACAGAGGGGAATAGGGTCAAAATATAATTCAAAAACAAAGAAACTGACCTCTGGACACCCTTAACAATGCATGTGTGAAAAATGGCTCAAGGCAGGATATTTCAGAATGCTAACAATAATGACGTACATTATAATTAGCTTAATAATTTAGCAGATCCATCAAATTGGTTTTGAGAGATTTAACTCAAAACCACCAATGTTCGCCTCACGGTGGTGCTAGGGGAAAAGAGACAGGATCACAAAAGCCTGTATGCAGTTTCATTTTAATCCCTATTACAGTTTGGACATTTCAGAATGACTGCCCTCAAGCCTGCTGCTAGCTTTGTTTCCCAGGGTGACATATCATCATCTTACCTGAAGGCATATTTATCTGGGAAGGCCAGAGGGTCCAAGAAAGCTCGGTCCAGCAGCATGAGCTGGTCATTGATCCTTCTGACCTTCAGTGGTCTGAGAGCAGAGAGACGGAGAGAGGGTGCGTTCATTGAGCAGAGGAGATAATAATATGAAAACACGACAAAAATTGCATATGTTTGTGCTCTTACGTTTCATTTGCCAGATCTGAAGTGCGGACCACCTGGTCCAAATGAGTAGCTGCACTGCGGAAGTTGGCCACTGCACGTTTAAGTGGTTCTGAAACAAAACAAAAATCAGCCCTCTCCCTTCATAATGTTCTGTGAATAAGATAAACAGGCGCTGACTCCTGCTGTTGTAGTGTCCCCTGCTGTTACTTAAGTGCAACCTGAACACAGATTTTAAGCACCTATGTCTTCAGGTTCCTCAGAGCGGTGAAGAACGCAAGTACCAATGAGAAACATTGTATATCTTAGTTTTGCAATTAGAGGTAATTCAAGTGATTATTGTAGCTGCCTGGGCCAAACCATAAAACCTCCATATTTGACACAAACTTGTCATATTGAGATATTAAACCCAGATGAAATCATTTTTTCTGCATTACATTTATTTTAGTGTGTGTTGTGTACGGCAATATTCCCCAGCACCACTGAAATCTCCTACTGTTCTGCTCTCACCCATGGAGATTTGCTTGTTTTGCAGTTGCAGCTGATATAGAGTCACTGCTGTATTCAGGTAGTCTTCCAGAGTTTCAGCGTAGTCACTGCAGTTTAATGGCAACAGCAGGCTGTCAGCCAATCGGATCAGGACGCTTCCTGCTGTCCTGGCGATAGCCTGGTGACTGACGAACCCTGAGAGGGATGAGAGGATTTAAACAATTATTGCCTTCCTCTGAAATTGTCGTATTGGACAACAGAAGATAGAGACTCTCAGAAGAAACGGCTGAAAAATGTAAGACTTTTTTGTTAAACGTATATATTTTGTATAATCTGCAGGACCATTACAGAAAAATGTGAATACATGAGATCTCATTGCTCACCGGGATCAATGTACTTTGAAGCGTAGTCAAAAGTGTCGTATGCTGTGTGATATGCAGGGTAAATCCGAGCATTTGTTTTACTCTGTACAAAGAAAAATATCAACATGACTTGATTTCAGTCTAATTCGGACTTCTTCTAATACATCTGCACACCAAAATGACTTATTTTCTTTTGAGACAGCAAGTGCAGCAAGAAAGCAATGTCCAACAGCTTTAAGATTGAGTTAGTTGGAAGGAGGAAGGGGAAGTCAGCCATAAATCTATTACAAAGACGTATGCAGCGAGTCTTTCATAATAATAATACTACATTTTATTTGTATTGCACTTTACATTTCAGCAATCTCAAAGTGCTACAGAGCAGGAAAAACATACCCTGTCATATGTGTATGATATGTCGATGGAAGTGATGCCCAGGTAATGCACAAAGGCAGCGTAATCACTCCCTGCTCCTGACAGGTATCCCACCCTGTTTAAGGAAGGAAAGTAAAGTGACTTTTATTGAGTGCATGAAAGACTTGAGCATACATGATGCACTTCACCTCAAGGCACAGATAGTAAACTACAATATGGAAAACATGCATTTCCTAATAATTAATTTGTTGAATATTTAAAAGGCCTAGTTATCTATGACAAGGGTCTTTTCAAGGTGGGTTCACATTTCTGAATCACTTTGATTCCGGTTTTCTAGCTAATGTTATTGTTTCAATTTCACCAAAAGCCCATCCACCACAGATTATGGATAAAGTCAACAATGGATAAACAACCTTGCATGCAGACAAGTCTTCTCCCAGAAAGCAATGCAAGATGTGGGAAGAGTAGAGCGGTGAAGCTCTAGTTAATTACTTGGGAATGAGTCCGTGGGTCGGACTTGTCCTGTTGGCATATTGAATCCAGTTGTCGTACACAGATGTGGAGTCCAGCCCAGGTGCATCGACCTAGAGAGCAAACATGCTTTCAGGTGTCCCATTCCTGGCAGAGTGTGGACAAAAGTTTAGCCCAAGGTAAAATGCTGGAGAGACAGCTCACCTGTTTTGAAGATTTAAAGATGACATTCTGTAGTGATGGCATCCCAGAAGCCCTCAGAGTGGCGTTAGCTGAGGAATGGAAGATGAGTGTTTGAAAACACGATCACTATTAATGTGTGCAACAACCCACAACACAACTTACAGTAGAAGCCATTTCAGGAGCTGTTTTTATATGCATTTAACATGTTGTACAACAAAAAAATGTATGTCTACAAAACTGGATAGTTTCTAGAGCATTCCTATAAACATCTTAAGGCTTATAAATCTTTATTAAACTAAGCTCCATTTTAAATTTCCAAGGTGACAGGTAATGCAGGAGAAGCTTCTTACCAAAAACAGCTATATCCACGTTGATGTAAGCAACGGTTCTTTCACTCAGCTTGGTGAAGTATTGCTGGGAAAAAAAGAGACACGGTCATATATTTTACTGTTATTGAGTTTACAAACAAAACATCAAATTACTGTAATAACAAACAATGTTGTAATAGGAGTAAACTACTGAGGAAAATGACCAACATTTGCCACAATAAGCTAAATATCAGTATTTCTAAAATCCTAAATGTATTGAATTGAGCAACAGAGTGTGTTATTGCTTATGAATGAATGAACAGGGGAGGAATAATTGCTTTACCTCTGTGTATTCTGCAGACCCGATAAGGCCAAACTCCTCCGCTCCCCAGCTTCCAAAAATAATGGACCTGCGAGGCCTCCATTTGCCTGTAACAGAGAAAAACAGAGATGAACGCTTTATCCTCTAAAATAACTAGTCATTCATTCAGTTTCGACTGTCCTCACCCTGCTTGACCATCCTGCCCAGCACTCTGGTTAATTCCAGCATGACCGACGTCCCGCTGCTGGGGTCGATGGCACCATGGACCCAGCTGTCCCTGTGGTTCCCATATATCACATACCTGTCTGTGGACATAAACACACAGAGCAGAGTAATTACAAGATGGAAACAGATGGTAGCTGATGGCTGATTATTAACTTGGTTCATCAGTCTCACCAGGCTCGACACTCCCTCTGATGACCCCCATCACATTGGAGGAGTTCTTCAACTTTTCATGGTTGAAGATATCCAGTTTCACATCACTAGAGAAGAGGGTCAAAGTCAGGAGAATGGAGCAATAAGGAATGGAGACACATAGATGTCCCAGTAGTAAACTGTTGCTTCATCTCCAAATCTTAAAGGTTTTGTGTTGGTGAGAGCTTTTTGAAATGTTTAATACACTTTCTTTATTCATAATGTTATATTGCTCATCTTTTTAACTGATTTCATTATTTTTTTGTCTTGACTCCCTCTGTGCCCATCTCCTTTGGCCTCATTGTTATTGTATTTGCCTTGTTCTTTTCGTTCTTTGTTTAAGGCACCTTTTAAAGCACATAAAAGTGCAATATATTTAAAGTTAATTTGTATAACAGTTAACACCTGTTGTTGAAGGTAGATGTCTGTTTGAACCCTGGACCACCAAAGTTGTAGGTACAGTTGAAGGATCCCTGCCATAGATTTGGAGCTGCTTCTCCGCCCAGCTCACTGAAATAACCGGAAACATTATTTATTTTCATTATGTTATGTATTTCATCCATACACTGTATAGACATAAAAAGCCATTGCAAACCAGATTAGCTTGTAGGCATCCTCAAATCCGATTGGTTGAATAGGAATGGGAGGGATCCCTGTGATATCCTTGGCAGGGATTCTGTAGGTTTCATCTGAAAAATGAGTTAAAAAAGTTAAACATTAAAATGAAAAGGATTTATATGCCCTAATTTGATCTTTATATGCACCTTTAAAGCTGTGTGTTGCAAAAGTCCTTCTTCAGATTGTATTGTAACCAAAGTGCAGCAGTAGTAAACACACAATAAAAAGAAAAACACACAAGTCACTGGTTACCTTTGGCAGCAAGGTAGGGTGTGAGCAGGTCTCCATAGTGGGTATTAAAGGAGCCTCTCTCCACACCAGACGGCGGCAGGTACCAGGAGTGAGGATACGTCTCATTAGTGTCTGACATGCGACCATCGTTGATGTCCAAAGGGTCTGTGTACACAAGAACCCCGATCACTCCGTACGGTGCTCCATTAATGGCCTGGATGAGACACACTTGATATTATAGTTACATAAAAAACTGATCAACACTTTGAGATAAACTTATATTTCCAGGCGTTTACAACTGTAGGTAATGTAGTACATTAAAGTAACAAAACAGTAGTATAAGTACTAGAGAGTGAATTAGTCTTAGTTAGTTTACAAATAATATAAAATATTTAGAGGTCTAATGTTGTATTCATATTATATGGAAACAATCATGTAAACATTATTGTGTTATTGTTAAATGTGCATTATTTCCAGAGTAAAAAATTGACATCTGTATAATGCTTCATCAGGACCAATACATTTATTTTAAACTGTCAATGTTTCCAAAAGAACCAATAACAATAAAATATGACAACCATTTTTCTACCACGCATGCTTTACCCATCCTTATTTGAATGTTTGCTTGTCATTGACTTATCTGTGTTTTCTCACCTGTAGCTGTAAGGGAGAACATTAGTTAAAACCTGGGTGGAAAATCCTACTTACCTGGTGATTTTTGCATAAATAAAACGGGAGACATTTTATTTGCATAATTTCATGATTTTAAACATAGAATCCATGGATATTTGATGTGCTTCTTTGGAGTCACATACAGAAATAATTTATAAAGCTTTTTTCAAAATCTGTGACATTGTCGTAATAAAGACTGCATTTAGAAAAGCTATATTAATTCAATTGGTGAGACTGTAAATGTCCACACCAGGGCCGGTCCTGTGCTATTCTGGGCCCGGGAGCAACATCGTGCACCGCAATTTTTATTTTTTATTTTTATTTTTTATTTTTATTTTTTTAGGCCCCCCTCCAGACCGACCCGGTTGTAATTGCTCCCGTTGCTACCCTTCCAGAACTGGCCCTGGTCCACACCCTCTACTATCCTGATAAAAGGTTTCATTCAAAGATTACAGGTATTGACTTTATGTTTCATATGACAAAAAAGACATTTCATATTCCCAACAATTACAGATTAATTGTTGGGAATAAAATGATGTCCCGGCACACTCAAGACTTAAAAAGACATTAAAAAGTATAATAAAAATGTGACTCAAAGCTTATAGCTTGTAACTAACACTTTTGCCGGAGGGGATTTGTCTCTAGTGGACAGATTGTCTCTGATTATCTCATGAAAGATAAATGTGAACAAACACAAACAGGATAAGAGAGTACTCACTTTGTCAGCTCTTCCTGCTCCACCATATCTGGTGATCGCGATGGTTCCTCGAAGGTCCACCGTATTGTTCAACAGCTGGTAGTCACTGGGTTTCCCCTGGTTGGCGTACACCAGTTTACCCTGAAAACATCAGAAAAAGAAAAGAAAACCAATAAAACACAGTGATGCAGGAATATGTTAATATATGTATATATTCCTGTATGCTTCTATATCTAACAAAAACCTTTATCTTATGCTTGTCAATGCTTCTTCTCAGTCTGATTAATCTTCAACTCGTACTGCAATGGTCACTTATTGTAACAACCAGTTTCTTTACTCTTTACAGATGGGCATTTCTTACTTTGTTAACTCACTCAACATCATAAAGTGTTACAGACTTTACAACACATCCTAAGGCAACATGGGGAACATAGTTGGGACTGTTTGCTTCATCCCATTAATACATGCATTTTAGGAGGTTGCTATTAGGGCATAAAAAACAATACATCTACACATTTTATTTATCCTTTAGTGTTTGTAAGTAAAATTGTTTGTAACATTAGAGGCATTCATGCCGGGCCTTGGTCAGATGCTGGTGGTGCAATCCCAGTAAACGTTTATTATGTGAATGCAGCTGGGAATAAAGCATACTGAAGGAGATTTGAGAGATCTGAAGAGAGTCTTTTACCTTTGGGTGTCCAGCAGGGGAGTATGCAGCATATGGCTGAACCACCTCAGGATCATCTTGGTCAGAAGTATAACTCTTCTCCTTTTCTCTGGCAGTGTACTGTACAGTATCAGACGGGCTCACTGGAATAAACAGCTTATGGTGAATGGTCTGCTAGCACAGTTAGTTCAAGTTAGCAGGGCATTTGTAATGTAGTTTACTGTAGAGCTTTTTGGAACAGTTCCAGTTTTCTTAGAAAGTTTGACTGAGTATTGAATGTAGTCAAATAAATAAAAGTTTGAGTTTTGTCCCCTCTTTAGTTTAAACATACACAGCCTGTTGACTCACCAACAGTGACCTTGTTTGGGTTCTCTGGGTCAGGGAAGGACAGGTAGACCATGTACTCCTCCCTCCAGGCCTGGTCCAGACCAGTTTCAGGGTCCTGCCATCTCTTTAGCATAAACTGCACCGTCTGCTCGTCTCCGGCTGTGGTGGCCATATGGGGCACTTTGGTCAGCACCCTGTGGAATGAACAAGGTGTTGAAGAAAGGTTTCATCTGGTGATGTTTTGGATATTCGAAAGCTATATAAAAAATATAAAAGGGCTATTTAAAGGTTTTTTTCAGGAAACCACAAAGGGATCAAGTGATATGTTGTTCTTCAAGAAACTTTAATAC
This sequence comes from Eleginops maclovinus, assembly GCF_036324505.1. Taxonomy (NCBI): domain Eukaryota; kingdom Metazoa; phylum Chordata; class Actinopteri; order Perciformes; family Eleginopidae; genus Eleginops; species Eleginops maclovinus. The sequence continues at coordinate 11,194,551 of NC_086360.1, read as the reverse complement.
ACTGCCTAGGGAAAAATGCTAAATGAATTCCACGGCTTCATGCTAATGGGTATTAATATTTTCAATGTGAATGACAAAATCAAATCTTCTTCCTTTCTTCTTCTTTACTCCTGGTTCTCATCTTGCAATAACTTGAACAAACAACAATAACAGAAAATATGATATAATGTTTAATAATAATCGAAAAAAAAAAACTCACATAAGGTTTTCTTGAATCTGGATGTTGTCCACCTCAGACAAGAACTTCTCAATGAGGCTCTCGTCCACACCCTTCATCACATCCTTCACCCAGGACGGTGCTGAGTTGCTGCTCTTATTGATACCAAAGTGGCCAATTAGGATCCCTAAGGTCAGTACGGCAGCACTACACACAATCCCAATCAACAGCTGCTTTATCATTCTCTCTGTGGAAATAAGTCTTCAAAGAAAAATTTCTGATTGTCTTTGGATCTGAATTCTGTACCCGAGAAGGAGCTCCTCAAAGGTCAGGAGTGTTGTGGTGCTGCTTATGAAATTCAGGCTTGTGTGAGAGAAAATCCTCACATCACACTTTCAAATGATCACTGCAACACCAGTGCAGCTCCAATAAGAAGACACATGCTCATTGTAAAGTTTACTCATTAATGTTTGAACATGGGATGGACTTTATCCATGTTTCAAGGTTTCAAGGTTTTATTTGTCATATGCACAGCAGATACAGCGTATATGTTGGCAATGAAAATCTTATGTCGCGTGCTCCTCCAACAACTCAACATACATGGTGCAAAAGATAAATAAAATAGTGAAAAAGAGAGAAGAATATTTACAATATCAACAATACAGATTTGAGGATGTGAAATATATACATATGTGGAATACATTGAGAGTATTTAAATACTTTACACTGTTGAATGAGGAGGTATGGACAGATGCATATATTATGTATAGCAGATGTACAGTGGGGCAAAAAAGTATTTAGTCAGCCACCAATTGTGCAAGTTCTCCCATTTAAAAAGATGAGAGAGGTCTGTAATTTTCATCATAGGTATACCTCAACTATGAGAGACAAAATGAGGAAAAAAAATCCAGAAAATCACATTGTCTGATTTTTAAAGAATTTATTTCAAATGATTGTGGAAAATAAGTATTTGGTCAATAACAAAAGTTCATCTCAATACTTTGTTATATACCCTTTGTTGGCAATGACAGAGGTCAAATGTTTTCTGTAAGTCTTCACAAGGTTTTCACACACTGTTGCTGGTGTTTTGGCCCATTCCTCCATGCAGATCTCCTCTAAAGCAGTGATGTTTTGGGGCTGTCGCTGGGCAACACGGACTTTCAACTACCTCCAAAGATTTTCTATGGGGTTGAGATCTGGAGACTGGCTAGGCCACTACAGGACCTTGAAATGCTTCTTACAAAACCACTCCTTCGTTGCCCTGGCAGTGTGTTTGGGATCATTGTCATGCTGAAAGACCCAGCCACGCTTCATCTTCAGTGCCCTTGCTGATGGAAGGAGGTTTTCACTCAAAATCTCACGATACATGGCCCCATTCATTCTTTCCTTTACACGGATCAGTCATCCTGGTCCCTTTGCAGAAAAACAGCCCCAAAGCATGATGTTTCCACCCCCATGCTTCACAGTAGGTATGGTGTTCTTTGGATGCAACTCTGCATTCTTTCTCCTCCAAACACGACGAGTTGAGTTTTTACCAAAAAGTTCTATTTTGGTTTCATCTGACCATATGACATTCTCCCAATCCTCTTCTGGATCATCCAAATGCCCTCTAGCAAACTTCAGACAGGCCTGGACATGTACTGGCTTAAGCAGGGGGACACGTCTGGAACTGCAGGATTTCAGTCCCTGGCGGCGTAGTGTGTTACTGATGGTAGCCTCTGTTACTTTGGTCCCAGCTCTCTGCAGGTCATTCACTAGGTCCCCCCGTGTGGTTCTGGCATTTTTGCTCACCGTTCTTGTGATCATTTTGACCCCACGGGGTGAGATCTTGCGTGGAGCCCCAGATCGAGGGAGATTAGCAGTGGTCTTGTATGTCTTCCATTTTCTAATAATTGCTCCCACAGTTGATTTCTTCACACCAAGCTGCTTACCTATTGCAGATTCAGTTTTCCCAGCCTGGTGCAGGTCTACAATGTTGTCTCTGGTCTCCTTTGACAGCTCTTTGGTCTTGGCCATAGTGGAGTTTGGAGTATGACTGTTTGAGGTGGTGGACAGGTGTCTTTTATACTGATAACGAGTTCAAAAAGGTGCCATTAATACAGGTAACGAGTGGAGGACAGAAGAGCCTCTTAAAGAAGAAGTTACAGGTCTGTGAGAGCCAGAAATCTTGCTTGTTTGTAGGTGACCAAATACTTATTTTACCGAGGAATTTACCAATTAATTCATTACAAATCCTACAATGTGATTTCCTGGATTTTTTTTTCTCATTCTGTCTCTCATAGTTGAGGTATACCTATGATAAAAATTACAGGCCTCTCTCATCTTTTTAAATGGGAGAACTTGCACAATTGGTGGCTGACTAAATACTTTTTTGCCCCACTGTATATGATATGTATAATATATAGATATGTGTACTATAAACAGATATGTATGGCAGATGTGTATAATATATATATATATATATATGTATGTGTGTACTATAAACAGATGTGAGTAGACATTCACACAGCTCAGGAGTTCAGCAGTCTTATAGCCTGTGGTATAAAACTGTCTCTGAGTCTGGTGGTCTTGGTCCGGATGCTGCGGTACCGTCTGCCCGACGGCAGCAGACAGAACAGATTGTTGCTGGGGTGATGGGGGTCCTTTAATATCCTACCGGCCTTCTTCCTACACCGCTGGGTGTAGAGGTCCTCCATGGATGGCAACTCCGTCCTGGTGATGTGCTGAGCAGTTTTCACCACCCTCTGTAGAGTCTTACGGTTGAGGGCGGTGCAACTGCCATACCAGGCGGTGATGCAGCCAGTCAGGATACTCTCGATGGTGCACCTGTAGAAGTTGCAGAGTATCCTGGAGTCCATGTTGAACTTCCGCAGCCTGCGGAGGAAGAAGAGCCGCTGTCGAGCCGTCTTGGATATGACCCTGGTGTGATGTGTCCATGTCAGGTCCTCACTGATGTTAACCCCGAGGAACCTGAAGCTGCTGACTCTCTCCACAGGAGTCCCGTCGATGGTGATGGGTGTGTGTGCTTCTCTCTGCCTCTTCCTGTAGTCCACAATCAGCTCCTTTGTTTTGCTGACGTTGAGATGGAGGTTGTTGTCCTGGCACCAAGATGTCAGGGCTCTGACCTCCTCTCTGTACGCCGTCTCGTCGCCGTCTGTGATCAGGCCGATGACGGTCGTGTCGTCAGCAAACTTGATGATGGTGTTGGAGCTGTGTGTGGCCACGCAGTCGTGCGTGAACAGGGAGTAGAGGAGAGGGCTGAGCACACAACCCTGAGGGGCTCCGGTGTTGAGGGTCAAGGTGGAGGATGTGATGTTCAGGTGGAGGATGTGATGTGTTTCTGTGTGTGTGTGTGTGTGTGTGTGTGTGTGTGTGTGTGTGTGTGTGTGTGTGTGTGTGTGTGTGTGTGTGTGTGTGTGTGTGTGTGTGTGTGTGTGTGTGTGTGTGCCCAGGGGATTTTATGTGCAGGGATATTCAGCAGTGCATCATTTATTTATTTCGAAATGTTCCATCGTCACCAGTTTATGAAGTGAGATTATGATTTGAACAATGATTTCTGGACTTTTTATAAATGCTAAAGTCAGGAATAACAACGGTTATTCAATGTTTTAACAAAAATAAATGAATTAGACTGAATATGTGTAATTCAAGATACCTTCTTCTTAGTTTCACAATTCTTTGAATTAGTGATAAATACCTTGCAAGTTAAACATGGTGAAGACTTTATTTCATTTGCACTTTCATTTCAATTTTGTGCTTTTTTGTCTTACCAAATAAACAAATGAAATAGTTTTACATGAACAAATACAAACATTCAAACAATATTTCACACACAATACAATTCTGTCAGCACATAAATAAAAATATTTCAAAACGTTTTTCTTCTTTAATTTGTCCAAGCAAGTATGCAACAAAAGTGAGTCTTGTCTTGTCAGTGCCTATAAATAATCAACTAAGATCATCTGAGCTGATAAAAGTGTTCATAGATCTTGTGAGTCTACAGACCTAATAGTACATTTCTTTCTTTCTGAATGCCTCTGCCAAATGAACACATTCTTTGTTTGGGTGGCATATGACTTTCACTTTCTAGCTCACTGTTCAAGCTGTTAATGGTACTGTAAAAAATGAACTTCAAAGAATCACATTTTTTCAGTGTTCCTATTTCATTATGTTGGACTGATTTAGAAAACTGTAATAGTAATTTTTAAAAAATCATCTTTTTGTTTTATTTTGAGAATAACATGTTTATTTTCACTTGACTTATATCATATGCATGCATTTTAGTTGGCAACGTTATTATGTAAACGTTTATCATTCTGTGATGTATACAAATCTAATTTGGATCTTTAACTCACATTACTTTTTTATTTTAAACTGCACACTTATTAAAATATATTTCCCTAAAATCTAACATTTCCAATTTAATTCTCAAATGAACTACTTGTATCTTCAACGTCCACATCCTATGATTTAGCTTCAGGGTTTGAACAGAAAAAGAGCTCTTTTAAAGCCAGGGCCCAGGGGAAGTTGTGATGACTTATTCAAAAGTGTAGAAGAGAGAATATTAGATAGGAAACAAAGGGGGGGGGGGGAATGAGAAGGAAACAAATGAACACATCATTTACCATCCGGTTGATTAAATCATAAATCATTCAATAAATATATTACTTTCAGAGAGGAACAACCACAAATTACCTCCAGTCAAAGCAACGGCACACTCTAGTGGTGAACTATAATATTGGATGCCATAACAACGCGGAACTTCCTGTTCACAGGAAATATGTCCCTCTGTTTCTAACTGTAATATCTGCTCGCTCTTGTTTTGACACCCTTGTATGGCCATTTTTAAAATGTAATGTTCATTTTTTTTAGAATATGCTGGTCGTATTTTTGCTGAAAATCAGGCCGGAAGTCTTTAAAACTCACACTTCCTGGTGCGCATGAAGCTGCAGACACGAAAACACCTCGTGAAATAACAAATAAAATAAAACATATTTTCTCATCTCCACCTCAGCTGCAGGTCACCAAATGACATCAACTGTCTTCCCTACGTTTCCTGTACGATCCCAGCATGCAACTCTTCCTGCACCACTTTCACTTTCCCTCTTGAATCATAGCCTTTGTGCTAATACGGCGTGCACAGAAACTACACGGTAAGTTGATGATTTTTGACACATTACATAATATATGATTAATGAAAAGCATGTAAGATAAGGGACGATATTGATGTAACGCCTCAGGTATGATGGAATATGACTTACTTTTCCAATAGGGGTTCTTGAAATAATTAGGCATTTATGTGAATTCGAAACTGTTGCACTTCAATCCAACTGTCACCTTAGTGCGAAGTCATGATCTTATTCAATGTGCTTTCGTAGCAGAAGTATGATTAACTATGTTGCTGTCATTATGGTTTTTTTTATGAGAAAGTGTTAATATAAAGTGAAACCTGTGTAATGCAACATCTCTCAATGGATAATAAAGTCACCTTTTTGTTCACTGATAACTGTGTCCGCAGGTCATCAGGAAACATGATGTGTTATTTAAATAAAAAATAAAGATACAGTAATTTTCTGAACATAATTGTGTATATATGATATTTTGTTACAGGTGAGTGGATTTCCTGCTGTCATTGTCACCATGTTAGGAGCACCTCTCCTGCTGCTGTTGTTCCTCCCTTTTCCTCCCTCATCAGGAGCACAGCTACCAAACCAAGGTCAAGACCAGGATGTCGCCATAGCAACCAACGGCCAGACTTTCCCCTGGGGCCGCATGAGGCTCCCTAAAACCATCTCCCCCATCCACTATGACTTGACCATCCACCCCAATTTGACCACCCTGGACTTCACCGGCGTTGCTCGTATCCAGCTGGACGTGCACGAAGACACCAGCGCCATCATTCTCCACTCCAAGCAGCTGAAGATATCTAATGTCTGGCTCCTTGCACCTGAAGGTGTGAGGCCTCTCCAGGTGTTGGAGTATCCCCGTTTCCATCAGCTCGCCCTGCTGTCAGACTCAGTGCTGACGAAAGGAAGGAGATATGAAGTTCAGCTGGTATTCGCTGCCAACTTTTCTGAAAGCTACCATGGTTTCTATAAGAGCAGCTACCGCACCAGCAGTGGGGAAGTCCGGTGAGAGCACGCTAGAGTTATTTTTCTAAGTTTCTTTTAATGTTGCTGTATGTAGCATTTAAACATCACTGTATCAGTAACACATATAATGGCAATGTTTTAAAGTAAGACCATAAGTGACCATAAGATTGGCCATTGATAGCCTTTTCCAATATTACACGAAGCTCTGCTGATGATGCTGTTTGTTCATTCAAATATGCAACTGGAAACATCTCTACCAACAGTACCACAGGTTTGAGACAGAACCTATCAGTAATGTTAATCATACCATTTGTGTAGTTATACCAGAGAACATCAAATCTGGCAATGATACAGTATATTGATTTGGAAAATGCTAAATACAGCATCTTTAATTATCTTTTTAATATTCGCACAGCATGCCATGTTACAAAAAAAACCTAAAATGTTGATACTATCTATTTTCATTACTAGGGTCATGGCCTCCACGCAGTTTGAAGCCACCTTTGCTCGATTAGCCTTCCCCTGTTTTGATGAGCCTGCCTTTAAAGCTAACTTCACCATACGGATTATACGAGAGCCACGCCACATAGCCATATCCAACATGCCCAAGGTACACCTGAACGGTTGACAAATATCAAGCTTTGCCTTCACATTTCTGTCAAATTTAAGTAATGAAACACACTACCCTGTAAAGATGTTAACCAAAAAACTGTACTTATTCACCTTTCTGTCTGTGTTTGACCTGTTGACCTCTGCTTTGTTTTCTTTATCTCTATTACAACACACCTGTGTGTCTTAGGTAAAAACTGTTGAGCTGCCCGGCGGTTTGCTTGAGGATCACTTTGACACCACTGTAAAAATGAGCACTTACCTGGTGGCTTACATTGTGTCTGACTTCCTGTCTGTGAGCAAGACCACCCAGCATGGTGTCAAGGTGAGGAGGATGAACGACACCAGCCATGCCATATCTAAGTGCTCTCACTCAGAAGCTGTTTATTTAGAATAGTTTATAACTTTTGACATTTATGTCATTTTTCTGTAACATTTATCCTGATTAATTTGTTCATTTCTCATTTGACATCAGATTTCAGTCTACGCTGTCCCTGAGAAGATTGACCAGACAGCCTATGCGCTGGATGCTGCTGTGAAGCTGTTGGACTTCTACGATGACTATTTTGATATTCCTTACCCACTACCCAAACAGGGTCAGTGGAAATATAATTGTTTAACATTTAATAATATGGCTGCAACTAAAGATATTTTATTGATTCATTTTTAAGTTCACAATGACTTTTTTTATTTTTTATTGCTGGAATAGTAGGTGACTTAAATGTACCATAGATGCAGTTGTATTGATGTGCTTGATGTTGTACTGCAGACCTGGCTGCTATCCCTGACTTCCAGTCGGGTGCGATGGAGAACTGGGGGCTGACCACCTACAGAGAGACGGGCCTTCTCTTCGACCCTGCCAAGTCCTCAGCTTCAGACAAACTGGCCATCACCAAGGTCATCTCCCATGAGCTCGCACACCAGGTAAAAAGAATAAGGAAAACATTGGTGTGACAGTTAATCATGCCGTACAAAGTTGCCTTGGTTATATGGAGGTAACTCAAGTTGGAAGCTACTGTGAAGCTAAGTTCAAGACTCACCACAGTGGTTACAGTTCTAAACTTAGAGATGCATATTTATGTTAAATGCTGGTCTTAAACGTTCTTATTTCTGTGCAGTGGTTTGGGAACCTGGTGACGATGGAGTGGTGGAACGACCTGTGGCTCAATGAGGGTTTCGCCAAGTTCATGGAGTTTATTTCTCTCAGAATCACCTACCCAGAGCTGCAAGTGGTGAGAGACAAGCACATACACTTATTTAACCTGAAACATGTGAGCAGGTGATCACAGCATAGCATCCTCTAATATGCCATACAGTACAGTGTATTTATTTACATGAACTCCTCTTATTCGCTTTCTGCCTTACTAATCTCCTCCCTCCACTTTCATTCCACTACCAACTCTCTCCTTCTTTCAGGATGACTTTTTCTTGGGGAAATGTTTTGAGGCCATGGAGGTAGACTCCCTCAGCTCCTCCCACCCGGTCTCCACCCACGTGGAAAACCCCACGCAGATCCAGGAGATGTTCGACGACGTTTCATATGACAAGGTCAGACTCATTCTGCTAGAGGACCAACCATTTAATAAATATGCATTTTTCGGAAATAAAAAAACAAAGTTAAAAACAAAACATCAGATTGTTGATTTCATACATGTCTGTGTTTTCATTTGATTTTAGGGGGCATGTATTCTGAATATGCTGCGAGACTTCCTGACTCCTGAGGCTTTTGAAATTGGCATTATCCGATACCTCAAGCGCTATAGCTACCAAAACACCGTCAACAGCCACCTGTGGGAGAGCCTGACCAATGTGAGCGATGCATTTGAGCCTAAAACGGGTCTTGCTGCCTTTTTTTCAGTTTAACATTTTTTCATTTGCCCTCAAGTATTACAGATGTTTTACACTTTAGAATGGCTGTGTTTGGGATTGAAAGCTCGGTGTGTGTCATTCTAACAGCGTCCCGGTGTGGATCTTCGTTAAAGTTGTGTTTGCTCCCAACCAGGTCTGCAACTCAGATGATCTGGACGAAGGCCGAATGAAGCACAAAGAATTCTGCTCTAAGAGTGACCTCCAGTCTGGAGCCACTGTAAGGTTTAATTCTTTTAAACCATGGTTAGAAAGTACTCTGTCTGAGCAAACAGTCCCTAAGAATTATATTACAACAATAGACTCTAATTTTCGATTTCTTTCTCTGCTTTACTAATTCCATTTCACATATATGTGTTCTATAATACTCTCATCTAGCTGTGTCACACATCTGTCAATTATTATGCTTTTAAATCATTAAATGTGGATATAAATATGTGTGCATATCTGTACATACGCAGAAATGGTACTCTGGTGATGAGCTAGATGTTCGGGCCATCATGGACACCTGGACGCTGCAGGAGGGCTTCCCACTGGTCACTGTGGAGGTCAGAGGTCGGGAGGTCAGGCTCAGTCAGGAGCGTTACCTGAAGACAGACGACTACTCTCTCACTGAAGGGTAACGTGTCAGAATAATCCAGATTATTCAAGATTATGGCAGATAAAAGTGTAGAGTATACGTTATTGCAAAATCCCTTTTCCTCCATTTAAAATGAAGCACAGTCTAATACTCTACACTACCATCAGATTGTGACAAAGGAAAAATAATGAAATACTGCATGCTGCAAACTGTTATAGCTTGTACAAATCCACATTGATAGTTGTAACTTTTTAAACAATTATGTAAAAGTGTAGCCGTAAGTTATGCATGCAGTAAAAGGTGTTTATCTTCACTAGCTAAACATAGATAGTAGTTAAAGTAATTGTTACAAGCTATTTTAAGGATTACCTTCTTGAGTAAAGTAGTTTGATAATTAATTATTATTATTATCCTTGTTTGGTGTTAGATTTCTTTGGCAGATCCCGTTGACCTACATGACCAGCACCTCCAACACGGTCCACCGCTTCCTGCTCAAGAAAAAGACCGGTGAGTGCATTGCTCTGAGTGAAGAGGCTGATTTTCAGTTTAACATCCATTCATAAAACAAGTCCTCATTGCTCATTTTGAATCCTTCTCCATGCAGATGTCCTGTACCTGCCGGAGGAGGTGGACTGGGTGAAGTTCAACGTGGACATGAGCGGCTACTACATGGTGCACTACGCAGGCGAGGGGTGGAACTCCATCATCAAACTGCTGCAACACAACCACACAGCCCTGAGCAGCAACGACCGCGCTAGCCTCATACACAATGTATTCCAGCTGGTCAGGTCTGTTGAGAGATCGGGTCATTATTTTAACATGCTGTTTATCCTGAGGGTGGTTTATAACTTTACCTTCAACCTAAGATCATCATTTGCTCATATGGACATAACTTCAGCATAATGTTGATTTGAAGCCTGCCATGTGTGTTACAGCACGGACACGGTGGGGCTGGACACGGCTCTGGAGCTGTCTCTGTACCTGTCCAGAGAGACAGAGATCATGGCTGTGACTCAGGGCTTTGGAGAGCTTGTTCCTCTGTACAAACTGATGGAGAAGAGAGACATGGCTGCTCTGGAGAATCAGATGAAGGTAAGTGAAGGCAGCATTCAAGGCACAAAACAGACAATATACCAAGATAACATAGAAGAAAGTCCTGAAGTTAAAACTGCTCTTAATAGAGGTTAATGATTTCACACTGCTTACAATGGTTTTGGGACATTCAAACCTGTCTATGAATGTAGGATGTTGGCTCTAGTTTGCCCGTGTTGACGCTGTATCAATCCCATGGCGAGAGAAAATGACTCTGATTGATTGTCCAGTTCAAGCTTTTCTATGCACAATAAGAAAAGTGGATGTAAGGGAAGCAACCAAACAACTACAGTAAATAGGGCATACAGTACACATAAGGCTCAATTTCTCATCTTCAAAATCTTGTGATTATTCAAATACTCTGATATTTTCACAACCTATGGCCATCTGAAATGAAGCTGGAAGTGGTGAAAGAAAGCGAAAATGGATGGCAAACACTGCTCTGAAAAACTGCTTTGTTCCCCTGTTTTGAATAAAAAATACTCACTACTGCCGGCTTCTGGTATATACGGATATTTCCTCTCACACAGGCGCAACATGTGCTAGTTGGCCATTCGCTGTAGTGTATTCGGCAGGAGGTCAAATATTCCCCAAGGAACATATTAACTGCTAGTGCTTCTGTGTAGGTCATGGTTCTTGCATAAGCTCTATAAAAGCCTGTGCTGTGCCCATGTTTATTAGCTGAGTGCTGCTTGTGACTGCTAGAAATTCCTCTCAGGTGGTGAACCACAATACAACACAGGTTTAGGAATAATAGAGTTGAAAAAAAGTTATTGTTTTGTATATTATCATAGTTTACTTTTTAATAAAACTACTCAATGACGTTAGGGTTATGACTGACGATTATTTTCAATTTCTTTGACTAATTTACATGTTCATATTGCTCGTTTTGTCCAACCCAGTCAACCAATCACAACCAAATAAATGTAATTTACATAGTTGATGTCATATCTTTGATTCATAGTTGTCATTATAACTGACTGACTAATATGACTGATTTATGAACTGACTGCGTGTGTTTCTCAGGACTACATTGTGGATTTGTTCCGGGGGCTGATTGACCGGCAGGAGTGGACTGACTCTGGATCAGTGTCTCAGCGAGTGCTTAGGAGCTATCTGCTGCTGTTTGGCTGCTTCAGGAACCACGCTCCCTGCGTGTCGAAAGCCACCGAGCTCTTTAACAAGTGGAAGGAATCTGACGGGACCATGAGGTCAGCGGTCAAAAAATAGCGCACTAGCGTTTTGTTTTAGATATTTGTTAAGGATCGTTCTTCAAAAAACGCTGCTAGATCTGAATCTTTAATATGAAGTACTTCACATTTAAAGTTTGTCAGATAATTGTTATTAATCCTTCTCTGTTTTTAGCCTCCCTGTGGACATCACCATGGCTGTGTTTCTGATTGGAGCTCGAACGCCAGAGGGGTGGGACTTCCTGTTTGAGAAGTACCGCAGTTCCATGCAAATGTCTGTAAAGAGCCGCATGAAATCTGCAATGTCCACCACTCCTCTGCAGGACAAGCTCAAGTGGTGGGTACATGACATTTCTGCAAGCATTATGTTAGTCTTTCTTCTTTTCTTCACCCTTATTTGTGTCTGCAGGATGATGGAGCAGAGCCTCCACGGTGAGGTGATGAAGACTCAGGACCTTCCAGACGTGATGGTCTCCGTCAGCAGGAACCCCCAAGGCTACAAAATGGGCTGGGACTTCCTCCGAGCAAACTGGCACATCCTGATAAAGAAGTCAGTCAGCCATAATCCATCATTTTTATGTCAAAGTTTTGTACATCTGTGTGGAATCCAATATTGCAAGTCAAAATTGTCTTGAGTCACACTTCAATAATTAGTTTGTTGTCAAGTCCTGTAGACTTTTCAACTATTTTAAAGAGAATTTTCTTTTTTTATTAGAACTGTAGCTCAAAATTCTAGATCCCGAGCATACTTGTTTGTTCCACGAAATGTTATCAAATGTGTGTATTCTGAACCCTGAACTTTGTCTCTATTTGCTCCAATGCTATAGATTTGACTTGGGATCCAGCACTGTATCATACATGGTGAATGGGGTGACTAACCAGTATTCTACCAGGGAGATGTTAGATGAGGTAAGGAAGGCTGTGTCCATACTTTTGGGCTACTTATTCATGTAAAAAAGCATTCATTCATCTCCGAGATAGGCCTATGTGCTGCTATAGGCTTTAAGCTTGTGTATGAGATAAATGTAGAATATTTAAAGTCAAGTCAAATATCATTTTTTGCTCTACTTGCTCTGTCCACAGGTGAGAAGCTTCTTCGGCTCTCTGACGGAGGAGTCAGGCTCAGAGATGAGATGTATCCGGCAGGCCTACGAGACCATCGAGGATAACATCCGCTGGACAGACAAAAACCTTCCTCTGCTGCAGGTCTGGCTGGACAAACGCAGACCCAAAACTGTGCATGATGATTTGTAGCTCCAGAGGAATCAAAAATAGTCTAGATTGGAAAACTTGGTTTGCTAAAGGCAGAAACTAACTAGGAAGCTTCTCTTGGAGTTAGACTTGAATCCCTAAGATGATGGCTTTTATATTTGAACACAAATCCAAGCAGCTTGTAATTACACTTTAACATTAACACCAGTGTTTGCTGGCTTGCACTCCCTAAACATAAAGATAAAAATAATAATATCAATGCGTATCATTAATTTCCCTGATCTGACCAGGTGTCAGCCCTTACGACTTGTGGCTCGCAAACTACTCCTTTCTGCCACCTCTCCAAACTGAACTAGCGCTTTGACCACTAAGTTTTCCGTGTGTTTCTCAGGTTGAAAGAGATCTACATGTATGTGATAGTAGATTTACTTAAAGAAGCCCCATATGGTTTGAGGGGGTAACGTACCCTTTGATAGTCATGACACCTTTAACGTGTGTGTGTGTGTGTGTGTGTGTGTGTGTGTGTGTGTGTGTGTGTGTGTGTGTGTGTGTGTGTGTGTGTGTGTGTGTGTGTGTGTGTGTGTGTGTGTGTGTGTGTGTGTGTGTGTGTGTGTGTGTGTGTGTGTGTGTGTGTGTGTGTGTGTGTGTGTGTGTGTGTGTGTGTGTCTTGAAGTTTTTCATTTATGCTGCGTTATCACTGCTGAAACATCATAAATAGTGTACCGTGTTGTACAAATAGTTAATGTTGCACAAAAGAAATACACTTCTCATTAGATATTTATTTTTGTCAGAACATATTGTGGTACCACACAACTTCTCAAATTATATTAAAAAAAATAGAAGATGCCAGAAAGAGGCGGGAAATGCTTCCAACTGTGGGAATTCCTACAACTGCTTCTTCTAATTCAATTGTTAGATGCTTTCCTATTTTAAGGTTGTCAAGCCTTAATTTACATACATGTTTCTTTAAGTTAATATCACACCGCTGTCAGATCAGATCAGATACAGCCGTGCACTGTTCGCTTGAGTTTTCAATGTTGAGAAAGCAAATATGAATTATGGCACCACTGTTCATGCTTGGTAGCATTTTCAACTTTATTGAAAGATGACAAAATAGATTGCACTATAAGGAAAGTGTTGTTACAAAACGTTGGGGGTTATTCAGCACAGCAGTGAATGTGTTATTTTGTAAGGACAACATAGAGTTTGTTCAATTAAAAATTGGAACAATAAAGATAATTTGATCTAACTCGATTTGTATTGCCGTTATTGTATTTTTTGCATCTTTATAGTACTGGGAATCCTTGCATGTTACGCTCACAGAGTTTAATTGATGCACCTTTGCACGTTTTACTCCGCTGATGAGCGGGACAAATACTTTTTCAGCAGTAAAGATTACATTTCCTGGTTTGTGAGGTCATTTTACAATCATTTACAGTCACCTGTCTTTGTATTCTCTCACACAAACAAACCCACTGGCACAGCATGAACTCAAACATGCTGTGCCAGTGGGTTTGTCGGCTTAAAAAAGTAGTATGAGTATTTATGAAGGAAACCACCCATTGTTATATACAAACATCCCTCTATTTACTAAATGTACCTTGTTGCTGTGCAGATTTGCTTAATTCCTGAAAGTGACCTCTGATGACAGTGATTTCATCAGGGGTTATCTAGACTTGGGATAAACGACTAGAAAACTTTAATGGAAAGTTTGCGCAACAAATGGCTGTTGAGATTCGTCACAGTAAATGTACGATGCATAATGAGGTCTAAAACTAATTTCTGACAATCTTTTTGTCACTGAATCCAAAAACACTGAGTTAAATGAGACAATGCACATTCCAGGATTCCATGTTTCAACACTTATCACTAACCGGGGCACATGTGGCTCAAACTCTGCCTACCGTTTCTCTACAATGTTACAAAGAAGGATAAAGTGCTTTGGCAGCTGTCTGAGATCAAATATCGAAGGACAGTATCATCACTTGCCACTCAATTAATCTCTTTATAAATGTTTGCCACTCTTTCTCTGCTGCTCTTGATTCTGTGGCAAGTCTCCCATGAGGCCTTGTGGGAAAAAGGTAGCTGTTTCTTTAAATCTTCTTGTGTTGCCATAAATTCTTCTTAAGGACCTTTAGCACAAACTAATAAAACACACAGTCCAACTGATAAAACACACTTATTTTCATATATGTGAGCATTTATTCATGCACATAACTCTGTATGACATAAACACTGATATAACAAATACTGCTTCATCTTCAGAGGGTGTATCAGGGGCTGACAGACAATCTGGGCTTTGCACTTAGTCCAGCACATGTTCCCACACACACACACACACACACACACACACACACACACACACACACACACACACACACACACACACACACACACACACACACAACCAGACACACTGCCCCCTCATCAGCACACCCACAATAGAAACTGCACTCTGCTCCAGTGAGTTTTCCCCACCCAGTCGTACACCTGAGAAGAGTCGTTTCTGGACGGGAGGTAAGAGGCTGAACTTTGTCTTTCTGCTTCCTGGTTATGAAATGTCCTGTAAATTACATCAATTGCTGAAAACTGATCAAAATTTGTGAAAGGAACTCAAATGAAACACATTAGTTGCCCTTTGTTTGTTCAGTCCGTATTTACAGACTGGGCCCCTGTTCCAATATGCCTACTGATCATGTGTTGTGAATTTTGACCTTTCCTACCGCTCATGTGATTTTTCTGGTCAATAAACTATTCAGCTTATAAACAGGGTAATGTTAGAACATCTTCGAAATGAAAATTTAGTTTTTGATCCCCTGTACATATTCAACATCACTTTAGGGACATAATCTACAAAATAGTTCAGGTGAAATGAGGAAAAAGTTTAGTTAACTTTGATCAAAATGTGTCTCCTTTTAATACAAATACAGTTGGCAAATGTTACTATAACTTTGATCACAGAGGCACAGAGCTTCTGTTCATTTCCACCTCACAAGACATGAAATTAATGGATCATGTACCAGCAGTTATAATTTGTTAACAGAAACCTGGTTACGGTGTAGGTTACTTGTTATTCAAGCAGTGTTTTCAGTGTGCTACAATCTGTTGACCTTGTGTCAGTACGAGGGGACTATATATCAGTGATTGCCAAACGGATCAGTATCATTTTTTGATTGTTGTCCTATGAAAACAATCTATTTTCAAGAACAGCCCTCTTTTCAGCTAGTGACAAAACTTTTTCCCGTAATCGAATGAGTTTTAAAATGGTCCTCAAATAAAATAAAAAATGAAATAGAAATAAAATGTAAGCACACATACTGCCTATTCCTGTTGATCACTGACAGGTTCCCAAGCACAGTGGGACAAATGTAATCATCCAGTCTTTGCTTAATCATACCAATCAGTGCAGGGAGACTGAATGACCATAAACTGTATGAGGTTACTGCAGGACAAACGGTTTTCCGAAGCTAGATGTACTTTTCTGGATCTATTATCTCTCTGCCCAGAGACATGCAATACAATATACTCTCATCATGAAGTCTTGGGTAAAACATTCATGGGTTTTATGTTCAAAGGGAATTTATCTGTTGAATCCAGGAACAGAAAAACTAGGCAGGCAATTGAACTGTGTAAGATGTTCATAAATGAAGCAAGTTATTTATTGCAAAGTCACTGCTCAATGTTTTGCTTTTTTCCTTTCAGGTTAGGTGTGTTTTTCTGACTCGACTTCCACTGTGGACCATTGGTAGTTCCTCGACAGAGCACAAAGGATGTCATTTAACATTCCCATTCTGGAGTAAGGCACCTATCTCTTCAACTATATGTTGTTTGGTTGTTGATTAATTCGGCCATTTTTTTCTCTCTTTGCTTCCTCACTGTGATTGATAGCTATTGAAAAATGTAAATATTTTCAATGTTTTTTTTCTCTCCTTTTATCGAAGTACTCAGAGAAGTACGGTAGTGCTAGCTCTTCTAATTACTAAAAACTGACCATGCTTTAAAGTTATACATTTTGTACCAATGTTTTATGTTGATCTATGTGTTTCAGATTTAACATAATGTTTTGTTGAAAAGAAAAAAGTCGTATATTTACCGGTGTTTATAAATACTCAACAGCCATTTTCTTGGGAACACCTTGCTAGTGCCGTTTAAGAGATCCCTTTGCGCTCAGAGCTGCCTTAATTATTTGTGAAATATATTTAATAAGGTGCTGAAAACATTCCTCAAAGATGTTTGTGCCTCATGCAGTTGCTGCAATATGTAATCCCCCGTTACTCCCAAACTAAAAGTGCTCTCTTGGATTGAAATCCGGTGACTGTAGACCATTTGAGTAAGGTAAGTAGAAATTATTAAAGCTTTGTACATGCCGCATTATACAGATGGAAGTAGTCTTTAGAGGATGGGTACCCTGTGATCATAAAGAGAGTTACCATGGTAAGCAACAATACTCACTTGGTTGCTTATTGAGGGGCCTTAAGTGTGACAAGAGACTTTCCTGCAGACCATTAAAACACCACCAGCAGCCTGAACCAGTAATACAATGCAGGATGTATCCAAAGCATTTATGTTGTTTATTTCAAATCTGAAACTTCCATCTGAATGCAGAGCAGAAATTCAGATTCATCAGGCATTCCTCTATAGTCTGATTTTGGAGATCCTGTGCCAAATCAGTCTCTGCTTCCTTTCCTTTACTGAGGGTAGTGGCACTTGGTCTTCTGCTGGGATAAACAGTATCATTTAATGTAGACAGTTTCTGAATTACTCAAACCAACAGCCATGCCACCTTCAGTAGTCACGTAAATCGCCTATCTTCAACATTCGGTTGCTTGGTTTTATGTTCAGGCCATGTCTAGGTGAGTTTAATTGCTGTGACGTGATAGGCTAATCAGATTTGTGCTTTAACGAGCAGCTGGACAGGTGTTCCTAATGAAGTAGCTGTGAGTATTTTTTCAGTGTGTGTTGCGCTTTCCTTTTCATGATTATCTTCCCATTCTTAATTGCCTTTTCTCTCCACTTTCCTCCATCTCCATTTTTCTCAACCCCCTCTCCCTTCGTTCTTCCTCTTCAAGGATCTTCCTGGGCATCCTGGGCTTCGGCCTCTCCATCATGTTCTGTACGACCTTCTGCAGGGTGTGCAGTCGCTTCAGGGAGGCGCAGATGGAAAGGGAGGCGTGGAGACGGAGTGAACAGGACATGCGTCCTCCGATATACTTCATCCCTTTCCATTCGCAAGACAGCGAAGACCTCTCCAGGGTGCCCCGATACAGCCAGGAGCTTCACCTGCCACCCCAATATAATAACGCTGCCTTCTGTGGGCCCCCACCTTCCTATAATGAGGTGATTTTTTTTTTGCTTATGGCATTTCCTGTCCCTGAAACCTAACATTTACAGTAAAAAAATTGATTTGAACTTTTTGTTTCTTTTTGTGTATTTCAGCTGGAATTGAAGCCGGATGATCTTCCGCCTGCTTACACAGATTATAGCGTCCCTGTGTATCCCCTCCCACCTCCACATCACATTGTTCAACCACAAACACCACAATAAGACAGGCCCATCATCCTGTGCCTGTGGCTATGTTATTGACTGACTTGGAAAATTAGTGGCGTATGAGCTTTTTTATTATTGTTAATTAATGTGAGGATGGTAGAGAGGGGATACAATCTGTATACTGTAATGGCACCAGGTTTCAACCAGCAATGCCAGGAGTATGCTGCAATCTCTCAAGGCCAATACAATTCTTAACCACATATTTTATTCTGATCATGGTATGATCCGTGAGCACCATGTCCCCATTTGTTATTCTCTCCACTAATGAAATTATGCTTTCGATCCTGTCTGTTTGCCTTGTGTTTCATTAGCAGGATCTCAATAGCCACTTTACAGGTATTAATGTAATAAGTGTGAGTTCAGATGTGAATGTGAAACCAATTATGCCACTATGTGGTCATTTATAAAGCACTTTGTTTTTGCTCATGTCTCCTTTACCCTATGTATTAGTGCCTGCAGAGAATTTAGATCAAACATTGTCTCCCCTATATTTGGATATGCTACATGTTTGCCAGAGTCTTGTAGTTTTGCAAACTGATATGCATTCTGTGCGATCCTAAAAAATGTAATCCCATTCTGCTGATAGTTGGCACAACATTACAATTCATTGAAATAGCCATAGCTCAATGTTCAGGAGTCTTTGATTTTATTTTTTGCACAATTTATCCTTGTAAGAAAATAGGGTTCAGAAATGCTGATGATGATCCAGATGCTGATTAAATGTTTTTCTTTCACAAAAAAAGTTCAAAAGATTGGAAAAAGGTGCTCTTCAAGCACTCTAAGCTTTTTTATGTTTTATATATAATTTCATCTGTAAGACGGATCTAAGGAGCAGGATTGGGACAAAAAGAGAGACACATGAATGAAAATCCTCATTGTTTTCAGTGACTGAATGATGTTTTTATGTTGCATTCAAAAAAAGGAACAACATTCAGAAAAACCTGGTAGAGCTGAAGTTTCCTATATATTTTAGTATGATTCATATTGTCTTTGCATATTAAGAGTCGTGCTGAAATGGGACCATGTTCTTTTCTTTCTCAGTTTTCTTTTTGTCACACTAGATAAATCCACTGCCTCCAAAGCATTTACCTGAAAAGCGTGTGCTGCTGTAGGTCTGCTGCGGTAGGGTTTAAACAGCCAGCTCTGAAACCAAGAGAGCTGTTTTTTTGTGAGAATTCGAGGGACTCTGATTGGAGGCTTTAATTAAACAATGACAGTACTGTAAATGAAATGTGGATTAGTAAAAAATGTAACTTATACATGTATAGATGCTGGTTTACAAACAGATCGCTGAATGACAAAGTATTGTGTCACTCCAAAGATATGTCTGTGATATCAAGAAAATAAGGCTACATGGAAATCTACTTTTATGTATACATATTTAATTTTATACCGTGTGTAAATGTAATATGCTCATTATGACATCATGTGCATTATTATTATTTGTATTTTTCAACAAACAATAAAAACAGCACTGTAATTTAATCTGTTGTTTATTACAGGAGTCCTATTATGCTTATTCGGGTTTTCTCTTTCTTGTAGTGTATTATTTAGGTTTGTATGCATGTAAATGGTTTGCAACGTCTAAAATCTCAAAGTCTCAAAGTTTCTCTCATTCCCCCTGCTGAAACACCTCCATTGGACTCCTTTGTTTACTTCCATAACATAATGACATCACTATTTAATGCTCATGCTTCTATTGGGGGGGCGCTCTAAAACATTGAATGTGATAGGCTAAGGGGCCGGACAAGTGGTTGACCAATAACAGAGAGGGCTCTGATGAGCATGGAAACATGTCACAGAAGAGACACAAAATACAAATATGAACATGAAAATGATTTTAATATGTCCTCTTTAACATTTAGGTATGACTGAGGAGATTGGGTTAGAGGGGGGGGGGACTTTTTTATCACCATTTGTCTTCAATCCACCAGAGTCCACTCTTTAACGAAAAACTATGACTCAGATTGGTTTAGGCAAACCAGGATTTTTAAGATCCTAACATCTCTGCATCTTTTACTGTATCCTCATTATGCTCTCACTACTAAAGGTTACAAGGAACGGGTAACTAGTTTGGGTAGAGTCCAAAATGCACATTTTCATAACTTACATTATTCAATTTAATTTCAAAGGTATGGCTTTCAAATTATTCAGTATCTAATTCTAGTTTTTCCATTCCTTTTTCATAATCTTTTTTATATTCATGTACCTTTCTCTGGCAGAGCCAAGTGAAAGGCAGAGTTCATAGAATGGCAGGATGTGTAGAAAGTCACTTATGTGGTCAGTGTGACATACAGCCACACATGGTCCGGCGTATCCTAGACAGCCACTCATGACCTGTAATCCTATACAGGAGGGACTTGAATATCCCTTTCTCTGTTTAACAGCAACTGGATTTGGTGTCGTCTTCCAGCCTCTATAAGGGAAAATCCTCTTATACATATCGTTACTACGCATCACTTACACTAGGCATGGGGTGTGTGTGTGTGTGTGTGTGTGTGTGTGTGTGTGTGTGTGTGTGTGTGTGTGTGTGTGTGTGTGTGTGTGTGTGTGTGTGTGTGTGTGTGTGTGTGTGTGTGTGTGTGTGTGTGTGTGTGTGTGTGTGTGTGCGTGCATTGGCTTGAATCCAAATATATGTTGCTTCCTGAACTCGTTTTGGATTCAGAGTGTAATGTATAAATAAACACACATAATTGTGTTTGTGTGTAGGAAAGGCTTCTATGGTTGTAGAACATTTTACATTTAACACTAGAGGGCAGTGCAGGTGTGGAGACTCATGCCTTGTGTAAAGTAAATTCTTATTTTCATTATGTCTAGGTTGTTCTTACATTTATTCAACCCAAAGCTAAACCTCACTGTGGCTACTGTTAGTGCCTTGCTCAAGAAAAAGCCATGTCTAGGATTAATGTCTGCCAATAATTTGTCTGAAATGCTGTTAAAAAACAAACTATATTCCGCTAAGCATGCATTTATTTTACAGCAAAAATTAGTAAAGCTTCTATTGTTAAATTCTTGAATTTTACAGCTCAAGTTTACTGCTACAGTGTTACACATTTTATGGCTTTTTCCAGTTTAGACCAGTTTTACTCCCCCCCCCCCCCCCCCCCCCCCCCCCCCCAGTCCCTCTTGAGCCCCTGAGTCTGAAGCAACACAAAGCATTTCTTCCCCACAATAGTTTTTCTTTTAGCCTACCTGACTCTGAACTATTGGGTGAGATGATATACCCTGTAGCTGTAGCTATTAGTGATTTGTTTGCTGATTCTATGACTTAATCGTATTTATTAGGGCACCTGGAGGGGGAAATCTTCAGAAGTGACAAACAAATAGCTTACAATAATTAAAAATGCTGGTCTCCGTGTGAATGCAGATGTGTGTCTGCATACAGTATATTGTTTGTGTTTATATATGTGGTTTTTCTACATATTTGTGAGGTTTTTTTTGTAAATAATCTCACATGCATTCATTTTTTTGCTATTCCTTTCAATATATTTGTTTCAATCAGATTTGAATCCAAATTGATTTTTTCTTGTTAAATAACCATTCACAAATGTACCCTCAAATCAAACGGGAAAAGTAAATGTTCTATTCAACATATATATAGTCACAGTCTTTGTGATTGCAAATTCAGACATATTTTTGTGAGTTTTAATAATACATGAACTCTCTTTGTGTTTTTGTATTTATAACCCACATGCGCTCAGTTTTACATGTGGGCAGTTTCAGAAAGAAAGAAAGAATGGAACCTACAAAGAAATCTGGCCATCAATGTTGATTAAATACATTAGTAAAGTTAATTTTGGTTGTGACTGTTTTGAGAAAAGGAAACACATTTTCTGAGTGAGTTCTGCTGAGTTTGAGTTTTAATACTGCTGCTCTGGAGGAGACATGTGGGATCCTGGAATAGATTTAGAGGAAGAAAACCCCCCGAGGGCTGCAGAAGCATAGAGAAGCTCAGATAATATGAAAAGGAATGGATGGGATGTTTTTGTCTCTGTGCATGTGAGCATGTCGGCCAAAGAAACCAGTGTCAGAGCGAGAAAGCTGCTGAAGGTATGTGTTTGTGTACTTAAGGCCGTTCTCTGCTGAATGATGGCTGAGCACAGTTGCTTTTATTACCAGGATGACCCATCTCTCTTCTCCCCTTCCTCCCATTCTCTCTATCCTTCCTCCCCCACAACTCTGTGATATGAATACACACTGGAGAGCCCCTAGCATTACAGTCTTTCCCTGTACTCCTATCTTTGTCTGGCGTTCATCACCACTGGGGCCTTTGTTTGTATCGGTTTGGCTATATCATCAAACCTATAACCTCAAAGAGCAACACACAAGCTTCCTGAAGACAAATCAGTTGCTGTGGGATTCCTAGAGTTGTCTCAAGAATTAGATTTTCATGTTAAATTAAGTAATAAAAGTGCTTAAAATTCAACAACAAATGATAAAACCTGATTTTACTCCTTCTGTAAGTAAGCCTGTAATTTAACTTAGCACGGTTTGATATCAGACCAACACCGCATTCAATAACCAAATTGAGGTCTGAAAATTGGCAATTCATTTTTGAGGAGGATTTTAAAAGAAATCAATGTAAACAAATTGTTGTTTATACAAATGCAGCAGGGAAATGCTTTCACCTTTTTACAATCATGATCTGATGTTGTTTTGTGAAGGGAGTGGAACCTTTCAGATCACACCATGTTTTTACATGATGGTGAATATATTGCCATGTCCACTTGTGATAGGATCACAAAACTTGCAAGCTAATGCCATGTCTGAACAGGGTCTATCTGTGTGTGTGTGTGTGTGTGTGTGTGTGTGTGTGTGTGTGTGTGTGTGTGTGTGTGTGTGTGTGTGGGTGGTGTGTGGGTTGCTTGTGGCGACATACAGGAATGTCAGAGGTCTTGAGACAACAGGAGTGGTGGCCAGAGAAGGATAGACGAGGGGTGGAGGTAGACAGATATCATCTTACAGGGGTCACAGGGGCAGGATCTGGGACCACATGAGCTTTTTTTGCACCAGTATTGGGCTTGATGGATAACTTTAGCAAGTGAAACCAAGCTTTACAGTACAGAAACATTGCTTCAAAAATAGTCCCGATTAAAAGATTTCATTCCATCGCCTACAAGGGGTTTCCTTATATAGCCTCTGGCTTACCGAATGATTACACATATTTGACGTCACCTATTGACATTTTGCATGTAGCACTAACTTGAAGAAGTGATGTTATTGTCTCTTCTTTGCAGAAGTATTTTTTAGGATTAAGATACATTTTAGTTTTTAGAATTTAGTTTCTAAATCAGGCGTGCTTGCTGGAGTGTTATCGTGTCTTACCTCTTTAACTCAAGACAATATGTAATGCTTTCTGGCATCATCTAAAAATTACTTTTAAATAAATACACTTTTAACCATGAAAAAATGGCAAGTTTTAGTAAGGAAACAATAAATATGATATAAATAATATAACAGCAGAGTATCTTATGTGTTAGTGTTCCTTTATCAATGTATTGTCTTCCTATTAGTGACGTGTAACTCTAACTGAAAGCTTTTTTGTGAGTGTGAGTGTTTACACTGAAGGGTCGGGGTTGGTAGCCATGGAGCCGACAGAGGAGGGGTGTTTGTTGATGAACAACATTCCAGTGTGTGCCTTATGTGTGTGTGTGATAAGCTCAGCACAGGTAAACATCATGCATCTATTTAAAGAGGATGATTCTACCCTGAACAGCTGATAGACAACGTTCTTGAGCACTTGTTATGTTGCCTGCTGTTTTCAGGAGAAACTGTGAGGGGCCTTAATATTAGTCCGCCTGGATACAAACAAGGGCACATTATATTAAAAAGAGGGTTAGCTTCTTTTTTCCCCCTGCAATTTTATAAAGATTACCTGTTGTTTATGAAAAAAGTGCAAAAAGAATGCATTTTTTCACACTCATAAGTGACCAGCACATGGTGAGCAACAGTTCACATCAACCAACCACCTCTTTGTTATCTTTAGGGATGCATGCAAATCCCATTTATTCCTTGAATACATTAACCAGGACCTGCTTGTCCTCACCATCAGTTGTGTTACAGAAAGATCAGATCAGACTTGTGACAGGCATTGTTAAGATTGCAAACTAAAATCTATTTTTGTTTTCGTTGTTGCCTTATCCATTGCCTACATCATTGAAGATAAGGGATCCACCCTTGAATGGATTCATGATAAAGTTGTAAATAAATATTGAATGAATTAAAGAAATGCATGGCCTGGGTGTGCCTTGTTTTTTTCAAAGCAACAAACTGGAGAGGGTGGGGAGGGTCCAGCATCGCCTGAAAGATAAGATCAAATTGTAGGGAGTAATTAATTCTGGCACCAGTTAAGTACGTTTCTGAACACAATTAGCTTAGTTTAACGTTGTCTCTCAGTTACAACACTGCTTTGTATTCAGGGTCAACAACTATTGTGATGTGGTTAACCCTTACTTGAGCATCAACACCTAAACTCTGTGTGCCCCAAAGATCAGTAAGCTCGTCTTTAGGTATATGTGTTTGGAGAAGCAGCAAAGTTAACCCGTTGGCTGTATGACCTGAAAAACTTGTTCAACTCACTCCACTCAGTAGCAGCAAATTCTTACGTGACATTGGTTACACCCAGGTTTGAAAAACTCTTTGAAATGCTCATTTTTAACCAATGTGTTCACGGATAAGAACTATGTAAAACGTGTGATGAGGATGTTACAATGATAAGGTCTCAAAGTAACTAAATGACTGTATGATGTTTTTTGATTGATTGGGTTAACCTGATGAGATTACAATTAACATTTGAAGGTAGATAAATAACAAAGCAAGTAATTGTAATGAGATTTAAGAGACTACCTGTCGCCCTCTTGATATTTTACACCTGAGCAAATTTGAATATAAAAGAAAAATCAAGATCAGTGTTTTGCTTTGCAAAACTGTTCCTTTTGCTCAGCAGCAGTTGAGCCAGCCTGTTGTTAATCTGCATAGGAGTGCAAAATTCAGACAGTAAATTAAAAAGGCAGAGACATTTAGAATATGTGGCATCTGACTGTGTGTATCAGTGATACCGACTGTCCTATTCTGTAACTGAAGCCTCCCCTAACTAGACCGGGTACAGATTATACACTCAAACAGAAAAAAGTTACTTCTGTTCCCAGCTTTGATTAAATGTCTTTACAAGGATTAGGGACTTACATACTGTACATGACCCCGAGTGAATCATGAATTCTAATGATTAAGTTAAGGAATAAAGTAATTCCCTTGAGTTTTTATCAAACAAATAATATTTCAACTTGTCTTAAATGTTTTTATCATTTTCTCTCAGGACTAAAAAAATGAATAGCAGCATGGTGACTTTACATGTTCTGTAAGGTAAAAACAAAACAAAAACAGAGAATAAAAGCATGTGTGTGCTGCATTGCTATGTGACCCAGTCAAATACAGGCCACAACGTCCCAGTTGTCTAACACTTACATTAATATGCCTTAGACTGATGACTGATTTCCTATTAGCATGATAACTATAGTATGTGAAAATCTATTGTTAGCATTGACTTCACAAAGTAGTGCAAGGCTGATGAAAGTATGAACCATGTACTTAAAGTACCAAAAGCACTCATTTTGCAGATTGGTCCATTTCAGAATAATAAGTAGTATATGTTTTGATTATAATCATTGATGCATTAATGTGTTTGTCAAAGCTGGTAAAGGTGCAGTTCTAGTTTTAATGATTTTGCATAGCTGCAGGGTAGCTTGTGAATGTTACTCCAGGTGTATGTTAATCTTATTTATGTGTTGATCATATTTCACATCATTAATCCTAATCTGTAAATTAACTAAAAGGTAAACAATAAATATAGTAAAAGTTCAATTTACCTCTGAATTCTAGTGAAGTAGAAGTACAAAGCAGCATAAAATTGAAATAATCAAGTTAAGTACAATTACCCAAAAATGTTACTTAATTACAGTACTTGAGTAAATGTACTTAATTACTTTACACCACTGATTGACAGTAACTACAGTATGTAAAAGGTCACATTGATAAAGATCCTGCAGCAGCTGTATGCTCGACTGAAGTTTTCAAGAGCTACAGTGACTATAATGGAAAGATCAGCAGCTCAACATGGAAGTGTTGGTGACATGTAGATGGATATGTAATCCATCTACACTCATACAGTAAATCACGTTGCAAGCGTTCAGGCGAGTCTGCCACATTATCGTCAACTCAATTTGTGTTCAAAAGCATTGGTTTAACATTAAAATCTCTGCCAAAAAATAAAGCTTATACACCTTTCCCTCTACTGAACAAGCAATGTGAATTTCATAAGCGTGTTATTGTCATTTGCGTTTCCTTTGAAGGATTTGCACAATACATGACAAAACAAAGCATATATTTATTCTTCTATCTAATTATGCATGAGTATGGCCTACCCAAGAGTTGGACACAATGTGTGCTCACAACTCATGCAGTGCAGGCTGGCGGTGGGCGTTGACACATGTACAAGCTTTCTTTATCTTTTTTAGCCCTGGGGGAGACACATACAATGAAAACTATTCTCTAGCTTCATGATTTTTAATGAATTCAGAAAAGTTGAAGCACGGAAGAGTGGCAGTTTTGTGGGTTTAATTTGGTTTGGTTTCTCTTAAGAATACTTTTGCTATTGGCTGCCGGCTGGTTTTATGGTCTTCATGTTACAAAACTGACTTTAAAAACAGAATAAAGTAGAGAAAATAAGGTAGAACAAACATTTCAGAGCATGTGCGGCAGTTGCCATGTGCTCGAGTAAGAAACTGTTCAAGAGAAGGGGGTGTGGCACTCTGAAAGCAGCACGGACCACTCTCTTTCTCCCTCTGTCCCTCGCGCTGATGGAGTGGTTGCATAACATCCAGTCAGTGTAGCTCCACTCTGATTCAATCATCTCACAGAGCAGCCGTGCACGTGCGTGTGTTTTAGGTGGGGGTGTGTATCACGATTTCTGTGTCTCTCCACGCCCCCATCTTTCAACCCAGTGCTCCCATAGGTTATATGCAAAGGTAACAGATAGACGGGGGCTCTATAAAGACCCGCTTTGTTCCTTGGATCTCTCTGCTCCTTTTTTTATTTCTCCGGTCTTTCTTGTTTCCATCACCACACATTACCAAAATGCCCAGCAAGAGGAAGAAGAACAAGCGTCGCATGAGGAGGACGGTAAGTGATGCCAGACGCTCTTTTTCTTACACTACAGTTTTGCTCTCATCAGGACATTTACATTTTCTGGTGTTGATTTAGAACTTAGATGAAAAGCCTAAGTGTTGACCTTCTACACTTGAAAAATCGTTGACGAGCGCACGTGCACCGCTGCCTGCATCATTGTACTTTATGTACAGCTTGTGATTGAAGTGATGGGAAAGCGTCTTACCCTAAAATGCAAAACCTTATTTTAAAAAGTGAATAAGTGCACGTGTTCCTGCCAATGAAAAACCATTTGAAATAAACCTTTTTAAAACAATCGAAATATCAACATAAAAGTGACAGAAATGGACACAATGTTTTCTTTTTACTTTGTTTTTTCTTAAGTAACTCCAAGTAGGCCTGGTGCGTACAATCTCGCCAAGATCTAAAACTGTTCCACAAACGCACTCAAATGCAAATCAAAGATTAATACAGTAAAATAAATGGCTTTCAGTTAGATTAATTACCTCTGGCATCCGTGCAAGAGACAAAGAAAATGGTTCATTTGGATTCCCGTGCGCCACGTGCGGTTTCAGCGCGCTCTGTACACAATTTGTACACAAGTGCTTGTATTTATATTTCCCATCTATACACGTCTAGGGTCATCAAACCTCTAAGCCCACATCAAAACATATATATTTTAAAATAAATATTTTTCTCTCTGCGAGCAAAGCATTAATTAGCCCCCCCCCCCCCCTTTCTCGTGCACAAACAGGTACACACTGTTCAGTACATGCTGCACTCACTATATAGCAACTGCTATGCATAATTTATGAATAATAATAATAATAATAATAATAATAATAATAATAAATAATGCATTATGGCGAAGCAGTTGGCCAATGGCATGCTAATTTTAAAAAAATGGACTCCTAGCCCCCTCCCCACTCTTTGGTAACTGCCAGAGATTTTACTTCTGAACATTCAGTGCCCAAAGAGGAGTGGGTGTGGCGAAGGGGTGTGTGGGAGTGATGTTTAACTAATGAGAAAGTAACAGATGCTTGCAATTCTCAGAGGGCAAGGGTTATCCTGTCACTGAACACTGCCATCTTTTCTCCAATCACAATGATTGTTTTAACCTGTGCTCTTTAACCTTATACACAACTTTAAAAGCACTTGTGCTTCAGTCCTCCAGCACTTGGGAGACTTGTAGGTAAGGAGTTTCTCAGCCCCTCCCCCTCAAACTCTCTTGCTGACTCTGGCACCACACAACTGTATTTGGTAGTGTTGACTACTGGAATGTCTTGCGTTTGTTGTGCCAGAGCCTGCACAATCTCTAGTTCGCCGAGTAACACTACAACACATAACAATGGCCCCTAAAGTCCCTTACAGCTGGATGTTATCAGCAGTTCCCTCTTGAAAGCTGAAAAGTGTTGCTTGAAGATGTAAAGCTAAATTAGTCTCGCACATTCCTAAGCATTTTAAATCACAAGTGGCAAAGCCTTATTACAGCATCTGGTACACAAGTTGATACATTGAAGTTGATGTAGTAGTGAAAATTTTGCCAGCTATTAGTGGGCAGAGGTAAGGGAGGGGTTGTTTTGATGGTGGTTAGCTTGACGGGGCATAGACTATGAACTATTTGGCTGTCTATCTAACAAAAGCATTTTCGGGGAGTGATTGTAACCTGATTATGAGGTGATTAGGCCCACTGTCTGGCCTGCGGGGAACACATCAGTGCTGCTGACTCTCACTGTTTCCGTTCCCGCTTCACCAGACCTGTCAGGATGGTTTTGATTCAACTAATTAGCCCCCTTTATCTAAGTAGCTTTGCTGGTCCCTCTCCCTGTAACACAGCCCCTCCCTCTAGTGGTTGTGCCCCTAAAATATCCTTTAAACCCTGGGAGGGGGGGTTTGTCCCAAGCTGAAAAAACATGTTGGATGGCATGCCTGGTATTCCTGCAGACCAAAATGTGCTGAAATGAACTGCAAACAGACAACAGCCGTATCTAAACACAAGAGCTTCAAATAATTCCGTCCCATTTGCCTAAATTCACCTTTTTAAAAATATTTTTTTAAGGAAAACGGTATCATTTAAACTTCAGTTTGAGATAAATATTGCTTTAGATTACCTTAAGCAATTTGTTTATATCAATTAACTTGTAAAATGCCAATTGGTTGCATGAAAAGTAAATGGTGGTTCCCACTGTCTTGACAAAGACAACAATCATTAATCCCACACTTTTGTGCGGTCCCTCTTGCAGCAAGCCCTGAGGAGAGTCCTTGAAGAGCAGCATGCGGCCAACCCACCAGCCAAAGCGAGTCCTGGGATTGCAGTTGGTGCGCCCCCTACATCAGTCCCAAAGAAAGCGGCTAAAGCTCCAGCACTGGCTAGAGCTCCAGAGGTTGTTCCAATTGCAGTCCCTATTGTTGAGGCCCCCAAAATAGAACCAGTTGTGAAAGAGCCTGTTGCAGAGCCTGTTGCAGAGCCTGTTGCAGAGCCCGAGCCCGTTGCAGTAGCGGAGCCCGAGCCCGTTGCAGTAGCGGAGCCCGAGCCCGTTGCAGTAGCGGAGCCCGAGCCCGTTGCAGTAGCGGAGCCCGTTGCAGTAGCGGAGCCCGAGCCCGCTGCAGTAGCAGAGCCCGCTGTAGTAGCGGAGCCTGAGGCCGAGCCCGAGTCGGAGCCTGAAGTGGTGGAAAAAGCTCCTGCAGAAGTTGAGTTTGAAGTCCCAGCCCCGATCATTGAAGAAGCACCAGTTGTTGACACTCCAGCAGAGGAGCCTGTTGAAGTTGAGGCTTCAATAGAACAAGAGGCTGAACCTATCATTCCTGAAACAGAACCAATAACAGAGGTAAGAACTGCTTTGGTTCATGCACATGCAGACACTTGAGTGTATAATTATATTAGTGTTGTACCAGTGGCTTATTGTAGTGGTAAAGCCTCAACAGGTGACAAATAAGTACCTGAAGCACTTGTAATATGGCTTAAGTAGAGTTGTGCCAGGTAGGTATTGTGTCTCCTCTTCAAAGGCCTTATAATGCATCCTGAACATTTTAATGGCAGCTTTAGTTATCCTTTGGTAGTCTGTGTAGTGCCATGCTTTCTGGCTATCAAGGCAAACAGCCAGCAAGCTGTAACCATGGTAACTTATGTAGTGATGAAATCCAGTTAAAAAAAAAAAATAGTTTGCTGAAAATGTTTTATTGTGTCACGTGGTAAAAAAACAATGTGCTTCCCTACACATTTCCTCTTTGTCTCACTAGTGTACACATGTCTACAAATTATGAATCTTGCACTGGCTCATGTCATTTGCACACGTTGTTCCTTTTGCAGTCTACGTTTTAAAGTATTGTGGATGACCGTTTGGACGGCAAATGCTGTGGCTGGGCTCTTATAGCAGAAGGGGGGGAGGGGCTGGTGGTGGGGTGAGAGGCAAAGGGAACAACGTGTTCCATTTAGCAAAGAGGTGGGAAGTATGGGAGAGCTTGTAGGCTACACAGGAGAGTGGGCAGAGCCATTTTAGAAGTCATTATACATTACCCCCTACATTAAAACATGCCTGTGTAATGAAGCACATGGCTTTCATTAAAATTCATCAGCTTTTTGATTAGGCTGGTATGACTATTGATTAAGAGTTTGTTCAATAAATGTTGGATTATTTGATTTTGCTGCGAGAAGTGTTGAAAATGTGTAATATGCTGGATTGGAAAAGGTGGCTTTTTTGAATATAGGCTATAAAATGTTGTTTAAAAAGTAAAGAACTGACGCTTGCTTTCTACTGTGTTCAAGTAATTGCCGTTTGGCTAACTTGCACAGTTGTAACTTATAACTAAACACGTTTCCCAACTTTTAGTTTTACCCTCAAACTATTTACATTTGTTTGCATTGCAATTTCAACACTTTTTCTTTGTTTCTTCACATGACTAACATGTGCACATTTTGGGAACACAATGTTCTGTTTCAGCCAGTAGACTGCAGGCTATGTGTCGTGGCATACAGGCAGCACATGCATGTGTCTAACCACACAGTTGCGCATGTAGGCGCACACAATTTGTGGACTTTGCTCTCGGTAACTGAGCCATGTCCACATATGGAGCACATGCATGTGCTGACATGTGTGTTAGCATGAACGACACTGCCCAGTAAGGAGACAGGAGGTGTATATCAGTGACGTGGCCTTTTGCTAGAAATTGATTAAAAGGCTGCACTGTTATTTTGGGTAATCTCGTACAATTTACATAGGGTACAGCATATTTACTTTGCTATGGAATGTCACTCAAGCTTGCGTGTTATGCCCTACCCTCTGAGCTATACAGGACCAATGGATGTTTCTTGCTCCCCGTCATTGTATAGTTGTTTCGCCCCCCCCCCCTTGTTCCTACATCCCTCCTTCTCTCCCTCCCACAACATCATCCATCACTCCTTAGCTCCCCTCTTGCCTTACTGCTTCTCTGCTCCTACACAGCTTGCAGATGTGCCAGATACGGTTTAGATGCTCACAAACACTCTTGCACTTTAGCTAACTTGCCATTTATTTAGTGCTGGCTTTAAATGCACCGCAAAACAGTAGTTGTATGTTGTTGGGTGTTTAGTGTTTTATGAACTCGAATCAATTATCTTTACACAAAAGTGGTTACTCTGACAACCTGTGTCAGGAAGGAGTTCGTTGCCATTAGGGTCAATTAGTCAATAGACACTAGAACCAGAACAGGCACAAATGGGGCTTGTATTCAGCTGGCTTTGGGACAAGAGAGAGGCGGCCCCTCCGCTTCTGGTTGTCACCACGGACACTCAGGTGAGTTTAAACCCAACACCCAATTTCAGTCCTGCTGAGTGTTACATTTTTACAATTTTTTGTGTACTGAGGTAGCGGGTGCGGCTCATATTGAGACTGAACATTTTGTACCCGTTTGCTCCCTCGGTGCTCCTGCAGACCTCAACCCCTCCCCCTTCAGTCCGTCACCCATTTCCCTCCCTTGTATATTCATTCACCCTCATAACTCCCTCCCACCACTTATTCCTCTGTCTCTCCTTTCACCCTCCTCTGGCCTCCCCCTTTCACTTCTGTCTTCGGCCATCCCCTATGGGGCCAATGGGTATTTATGAGTTTAGCTTCTTAGCACATGTGCTTGTTCAGCCATGTGTCTTATCACTGGGTCTTTGTCAGGGGTACTAGGAGTAGTCAGGATGAGGAAAGTTGGGTGTTATCTACCTGTTCAGTAGTGTTGAGACACCAGTCACTTTTTGTTGAATGTTTGTAAGAAATGTGTATAGTGGTGCTTTGGGTCATTTGCTCATAACATCCTTTTAAGACCATGCTTTAACGATCAGCATATGTATAACGGTCGGTGACAAAGATGTGTGACATGATACTTGTGGTGTTCTCAGACTTGGTTGGAAAAATATCACCTGTGGCAAAGCACGTGGGCTGCTGCCCCTCCAACCAACTTACCCACCCAGTGTCCAGCCTCTTTCCTTACACATGCACACATATTGCCTTACCCAGATTTCCTGGCACTTTTTATGAGTTTGTTTTTTGGCGCTCAATAGGTCTTTGTTTTATGCAAAAAAAACTAAATGCCTCCCTGTTTTTTAAAATTGTTTCCCTTTAATTCCTGAAAAGGCCAAACTGTTTGCTTATTTTTGCATATAGCCCCTTACCTCCCCAGTAAAGTTAATTATCTGGTCAAGTGGTCCATTTCTAAACAAGCTTTGGTGTTTTGCTGGAATTGCTTACCAGCAGCACTGGTTAGGCAGGGTCTGCGTACAGACCAGTTGGTACAAAGTGTTCTGGTGCTTCGACAGACTAGAGGGGGTTGTGTATTCTATACTGTGTGCACGCCTGTTTTCCTGTAAAGCAAAGGAAGGCCTATAGTCCTTCCCCCTCCCTCTTGCCCTTCCCTCCTCCTTTCTCTCCCCTATACCGTCCCTCAGAAGCTTTAGCTGGAGTATATATTTACCCCTCTCAACATGCATGCATTTCGGCCCATTTGGCTTTTGTTCAAGCAGTAGCTTTAGATGCACAAATGAACATTGAATGATTGCTCTGTTTTTGTCTGGCACCAGACTGCACGCACCAGACTTGCCCCACATTGTAGAGTGGCTGACACAAGACTTTGTAAATAATTTACTGTTGACATCAAAGTTTTACATTATTTATGTGATGCTCCCTGTTATTGCCACTGTAGCCCTCCCTATTGGCTGCTCATTGGGGCCGCCAGTGGCCATTTAGTTTACTGCCAACTTTTCCATTAAATCTGTCATGTTGCCACTGCAAAGTCAACTTACTTTGTGTTTCATGCGCATCAAGAAAATATTTAAATGAGTAAGGCTAATAAAATGGGTTAAATAGTAATGCAGAAATGTTAAAGCGTGGTGCAGACTACAGAACATTGCTGCTTCCACCACCCCCCTTTTTTTATAGTTCTTTTGCTAAAGGTTTGGTGTCTTGCACAGACCAAATCTAATGACTGTGAGATGGGTTACAAAAAGGTTTAGGAAATGGGCTCACCGGCTTCCAATTATAAAATTGGGTGGCAAACAGGATGTTTAATGTTCCCTATCCTAAAAAGCATCCAACACACTGCATTGTTAAAGAAAAGTGAATTTTCTTTCTTTCAGCAAACTTTAACCATTTGTAAACTGTGAACCTTCTAAGAATGTCAACGGGTTTCCTGTTAATCCTCAAGGCGATCACAGCCACAGTTTGGCTTAGAACTGGTTGTGTGAATCCTTTTGCTTGGGGCACATTTTTGTTGAACTTGTATACCTCTCAAAGTGTGATCTTAACTGTTGTGGAAAAACAGAGTAATGGTTGCAGTGTAACTGGCAAATGTATTTAATCACCTCTAAATTCTAGTTAATGTGCTTTTTAAAAAATGTAGTATTTATAAGTCTGCCCCTCAACATGTTCTCATTGGATAAAAATGCATACCTCTATGATGGTTTAGCTGACTTGTAAGTAAACGTTCTCCTTTTTCTTTCGTAGGTTGTACCCCCAGCTGAGGCTCCAGTTGCAGCCCCTGTTGAGACAGAGGTAAGAACAGATTTGCATTTGATACACACAACCCTTTTGACTCTTACATAAGTCAGTTTCCATGTGTTAAGTTTCTGAAAGCAGTAACTGAACAAGAGACAAACCGTCCAATGGGA
This sequence comes from Eleginops maclovinus, assembly GCF_036324505.1. Classification (NCBI taxonomy): domain Eukaryota; kingdom Metazoa; phylum Chordata; class Actinopteri; order Perciformes; family Eleginopidae; genus Eleginops; species Eleginops maclovinus. The sequence continues at coordinate 11,159,915 of NC_086360.1, read as the reverse complement.
GTGTCAAATATTTCCCTTACTTCATAACTTACAAAATGCACCCACAGTTGTCTCAGGTCACATTCTCTTCTATAATTGTTATTTTTTTTCTCAGTGGGGAAAGAAATGAAACAAACACAGGTTCATGTTCAGATATAAAGATTTAGACATATTTTTTACTTTTATTTTATCCCCAATTCAACTCCTCACATTATTTTGATGCCAAATGCTGACCAAAGAGGAACTCTTAAAGTTGTTGGTAATGGGCATTTAATGTGCTGCAATTGGTGGGCAAGTTGCCTAAACGGTCTTATTTAAGTTTGTAGTGAAGAGAATTCTCAAATGTTTTCTGTGAAGTCTAACAGGTACACTACCCTTGTCTTAAAGTGTTGTTATTCTTATTTTCCAGAATCTGACAGAGGAGACTACAACTGTAACCACAGCAACGGAACTGGTAAGAACTTTATGACGGCAAGTCTTGTCATTATAGTTGTATCATTACCAACGCCCTAGTCTTGTTCATGCATGGTAGGTCATTATTTCATCACATGTCATTGCCCCAATAGATTAATTTGTCAGTTCTAAGTGTTACCATTTGTTCACCTGTGCATGCTGCATGGTGTTTCATAATGTGTGCCGTGTTGACTTTGCATGTGCAGACACTTGATGTCTGCGAGACAGTGACTGAAGTGAAGGCAGAGGAAGAAGTGGTCATTGTACCTGAGGTGGCTGTTGCCGAAGATGTCGGCATTATTGAGGCTGTTGAAGAACCAGTGGTAGAAGCACTTGCAAGTGAGCCAGTTGCTGCTGAACCAGCTGCAGAGGAGGCCGCTGCAGAAACTGTGGTGGAAGAGGCACTTACAGAAGCAGTGGTTGAGGAGGTTGCCGCAGAGGTACCTGAGCCAGAACAGGAGACTGAAGCTGTTGTCAGTCCTGCAACCACAGCTGAGGAGGATGAAGCTGAAATTGAAGTGTTGGCTGAAGAAGAATCACCTGAAGTCCCTGCTGAGGCTGTTGCTATCACAGAGGTGCCAGTTTGATTTAAAAAAAAAAAAAAACTTTTTTCTTTCTTGAACTTTTTATTTTCCCTCCCAAAAACAATGTGCATGGACTTTTATGTAGTTTGTATTTTGCAATTGTACGTTGCATGTGGTTTGAACGGTTGTGTGTTTTTTGTGGAAGTTCACATCAAATCATCTTCATTATGTCCATAGATGCTATCCTTTCATAAATACTAAACATTGATCGTTTAAGTTTCAAGTAGAACTTCATCAATAGCTAAATGTGTTTGCTGGCAAGTTTCAGTTGCATAATGCAACGGTAACAGCAAAGACTGACTTGCAGTGTGTAATCTTTCAGCATGTTCCTGCCCCATCTGAGGAAATCCCAGTGGTGAGTGTTTTCTCATTTAGCCTCATCAATGTGGTTTGTTGTGGCAATATTTTCAGAAGTAGGAATGTTACTTTAGCAACATCCAAATGGTGTTCTGAATATTGACATGGCAGTATCTGTTGTCTCTCCAGGAGCCAGAAACCGTCCCTGAGGCTCCAGTAGAAGAGGCTGAAGGCCCTGTAACTGAAGTCAAGGAGGTAAAACTACTTGAAACTACACTTCATGTGACCCCCCCCCCTTTTTTCCCCAATGATGCATTCTAGCTTTAAATCACCCTGAAATACTAGTTGTCTTGTGTAACTATTGTCACTATTAAGATATTGCTATTGATGCCAACGCACTCTGCTTTAAAGCCATTTAAAACAAAAACTTAGTTCAGAGCCAGTTGCCATTTTCTTCTTGGATGTGTGCTCATTAGTCTTCCTCATTTACATTCTTTGACCTTACCTGTGGGATATCTTAAAATGTTCTCACCTTGTTCCCTTATGTTTTTCCAGGACATTGCCGAGTGCCTGGTCGATGACTTTGTTGTCACAGAATCTGTCTCTGCCGTGGAGGTCGCCATCGCCGAGTCTACTGCTGTCCAGCCGGTGAGAGCTTTGACATTAATTCTGGATAAAGCCGCCACTAAAAAAAGGCTGCCTTCCCATCACTGCAAACTTGCTGTTAAAAGTCCTTTTCACATGTTTTGTTTGCATAATGCATGTGCATATACAATATGTATGCGCTGCTTTAACGGGGACCTCCCTGCTTGCTTTATTTAGGAAATTGTGGCAATAGTCGACACCCCTTCACAACTGGAGGTAACACTTGCTGAGCCCGCATCAGCCCCCACAGAGGAAATGGTAATTGTGAGTTAATATATAAAGCTTTGATAATATAAAAACTTGTATGACTAATGTAAAACTATTATTTTCATTCCACCATTATTGCTTAATATTATACAAAGATTGTCAGACTTTGTATAGTAACCCCCCCCCCTTTGTCTTTCCAGGAAGCCGTTGCTGAACAGACATGTGTGGATGTGATGTCAGAAGAGCCCAATATGTGTGAAATGCCATGTCAGATGCAACTCGCTGTGGAATCTGTGCAGCTCAGCTCAATGGTAAGAGGCAAAGCATGAAAAATGTCTACAGTAATTATCAAACGGGTTAATATTGGGGATTGACTGTGCACTCGCCTGATCCAATGTCTTTTCTTTTTAGGAGATGTCAGTGGAGGCATCGCTGAACGGACACATTGTTCCAGAGCTCTCCATCGAGGGCTAGATCCACATTAAACAGCTTGGAAGACCTTTTCTGTCTTTGTAAGAATCTAACATATTGAACTCACTTGATCTCACTTAAATAACTAATTGTTTACGGCAGCACCAAACTGACTCCTATCCTGTCTTTTTACAGATTCCCCTTTGGCCATTCGGAGTACTCAAAGCTTTACAGCTGACTGTGTTAATTTTTCTTTTAGGGTTTACTCCACGCATTTGAAGGGACATCAACACTTTGAAGTGCCTTTCCGACCCTGGTATCTATCAAAACACCAAACCAGATGTCATTGAGCCAAAACCTGCTGCGTTCAAGGCAGCAGAACAGACTTGTCATAAGTGTGCAGAAATGGAAACAAACTTATTGTGGGTCCTTATCTGTAGTCTTCCCATAAAACCCTGAATTTTGCATTAGCAGTGGAAGCAGGAGTGCTTGAGAGATGAAGATACCTCAACGATGACTGGCAGTGCCTGATATCTTTGCATGTTCCTCTCTCCAGCACGTCTGCTTCCATGCAGCATAACCAATGCATGTGAAACCTGTAACGATGATGAATGTGGCTATAGTTGTACTTGGGCCCGTTCATGTGGAATGGAAAACTTCACATTTTCTAGAGGTCTTTTTTTTTACCATCAAACTTTCCCCAGCCTCCATTTCTGTCCTCCAGTTCTACCTACTGCCAACCAGTGCCGACGCTGAGGTTAGCGTGACACTATCCTAGAGCTGGAGTTTTTTGTTTCATGGCCACTGGAAAAAGACAGTTTGGGGGGCAGGGGCGAGTTGAGAGGCCCTGCCCTTTCCCCTTCCCTTCACTTTTTTAATCCATTTTGTATAGACCCTATGATGTGCTACAGATTTGTTCAAAGTATGTGCTCAAGAAGGGAAACGTATGTAATCTGGTTATTTGACTGATGAGATGATGTTGGTCCACTTTGAAATAAAGCTGTAACTCATTGTAAAGCAGGAGTACTTGTTTTTCTGTCTATACACTATCGCTCACACAACAGATCAGGAGAAATGGTCTGAATTTACTAAGAGTAAGGGAGATGAAGTTTTCCATCAATTCTGTACTTGCAATAATTATCTGATTTTCAGAAATGCTAACTAAAGAAAAGGGGGGCTATGATTTATTTGTGGACAAAATGGTAAAATTAGATATAAATCTCTAGCCATCTTTTAAGGGGCCAAAGTATAACTGGCTTTGGGTTTAGCTTTGTTCCAAGTACATGGGAACTGTTTTAATCAGGCTTTGACTGACATACTATTAACAATTTACTTGGGCAATAGAAGTCTGTTGGTTAAACGGGTGGTCTTCATCAAACAACAGTACTTAAGTCAGTGTATGAAAAAACATCCATGTCAAACGGCTTTGGATTTTAATGTGGCCATTTGCATGATTCCTTATGGGGAAACTCAGCTTTATAAACTCAACTAGGCTCATGGATATAAATAATTTGACTTATTAAAAATACAATAAATCTAGTCTATGAACCATTGATAAACTGTTAAACCTCACATTGGTAGCATCCACTTAAATGGCCCAGACTCAAAGTTAAATTAATTGTAATGATCAAGCATAGCAAAATAAAGTATGAAGTGAAAGGGTCAGTACCCCATCACACTGGTGGCCAGGTTTCTACCAAGGTGCATGCAGCAGTCAGTTATTTCTCCTGAGGTTTAATACATTCTCATGATCTGATTTAATTTTGGTTGACAATGTGTAGCAAGTGAGAAACTTCAAAACAAACTATGAAACCAAATTATTTGCCTCAAATCAAAAGGTTTTTATTTGTTTTTGCATTGAAATCTACATTCATATTAGTATGATGTAATTTGGGACAGTTAACACTGCAGATGTGTGGTTTGCAATCCTCCCTCTTTGTGCTATGATAATTTCAAAGAGAATTGAATTCAAGCATCAGCTTGTTCATTTTTTTCTAACTTAGATTTACTGGCCCCTCATGTTGGAAATTCAAAATGCGAAACAACAAAAAAAAAAGGTAACAAAAAACTGAAAAGACAAATGATAAACACATACATTTTAACAACAGAGAGGATATATATATACATATATTTCATAAAAGCACATTCGTATTAATAGATGCTTTGGAATGGAAAGAGGCTCACTGATCAACCACACCGACTGTCCCACTTTCACTCAGCATATTCCACTTATATATTATCTGAACAATTTCACTTGTGCCATCAATATACATGAATACATGTCATTATAACCCCCAACTTCCCCCCCAAAATATAATAAATATGAAAAACAGGTGATTTGATTGGTCCATGAGGTAAAATGTAAAAAAAAAGGGGGGGGGGGGAAAAAGAGCAAGCAAAAGTTGGAAAGATTTGTTTTAAGTGTGAGAGAGGCTGGAAGAAGTTAAATTAAGAAAGAAGAGATTTTGATTGCAGACAAGAAAGCATGATGTCCAATACGGTTTCATTATCTTTTGCCAGAAACAGAACACTCGCACACACAATCACTCAACCATTCACGCAGTAAAGCATGAAGCTCCATAATAAATCAGCTCCCCAGGATGCAATCTTAATAAAGCCACTTGATGGATGATATTATTTTCATATTTACATTGAATTGATGATTAACTGACAAAAGGGCAAAACAAACCCATACAGAAAACTTACAGCAACCAGATTAAACCACTAAAGTCTCTTTTTATTCCTTCACTTTTTAAACTCCTCCTATGCACTAAAAAAAAAATGTCCACAGAGCTGAGCACTGGAGGTGGTGGTGGTGGTGGTGGTGGAGGGCTTACAGAGAGGGGTTAATAATGATAGTGATGCTGGAAAGGCATGAAGTCACACACATTTATCAGGCAGGTACACTCTTCTCTGCTTCTGCTACAAGAAAAAGAGCACTTCAATAAAAGAGCCCCCGTCCGTTTGGACTACCCTGGTTTGAAATCAAACACACCTACCCCCCTGTTGATGAGAGGTATGGTGTGTGAGAGCATGCAGTTAGCTACACAGTATAGCCTGAGTGGGTAGGAATTAAAAGAGCACTTCAAAAAACAACAGACTGCCCACTTGGGTTTATATGGGGCTCCAAAACAAGGTCAACTCTGTCAGAAGTTTGAGATGCAGATTTTCTCATCAATCTGAGGAGTGTGTGTAGCAGTCACTGTAATGGTAGAAGCAGCATTAGTAGTGTTCAGCAGGCAAAGTCTTTCTGGAGAAGAAATTGCTCAATATTAACCCCAACCAACTGTTGAGCCCAAAAGGTAGCACTTCTAGTTAGATCCATTTTTTTGATATTTTAATCCTGCTTCTTCATCGGAGGCAGGATAGCCTCTTTGTCCATTGGATGCTGTGTTTGGTTGTTTCCAAGAATCATCAGCAACATTCACTATTTTTTTAGGCAACAAAGCTTAAAAACACTTCCATGTCGGTCAGCATGCTGAAAAATGTACAGCCATGTTAATTTGTAGTCATTTATTTTTTACCAGTCAGTGAAGTGACTGGTTGTTTGCTAAAGTGCCAGGCACAAATGACAAACCTGCCACCCACAGCTGAATGAACCAGCAGTTGTATTAGTATGTTGGGTCATTAAATCTTTTTATCTTAATACCTATGACTTGATAACCAGCTTGGTCTTTTTTAATTTGTATTATCTGATATCTTTTGTAGATGTTGTCTTCTTCCATGTGATTGTCACTCGTTCTTCCCCTCCAGATGTGTGCAGCACCACTCAGGCAGTCGTACAGGTAGGCAGTGAGTTTAAGTACTATCACAATGTTTATTTTATTGGCTCTTTATGAACCAGTGAGGATATTTCTTTCCTACAGCCAGCTATGAGGCCAAAGGTCTTTTTCCTTGACTGTAGAAACAGAACAAAGGAAGGGAGGAAGGAAGGAAGAAGGGAGTGAAGGGAATGGTAAGAGGACACCTCTCAGAGGCTCTGCGCCCCCTAAGGCCCAATGTGGGCTCAGTCCTGTCCAATGTGGCCCAGTCTAACCCGTTTGGTTAGGCAAAATCCAGCCAGTCTGGGCTGGTCTAGCTGGAAACCAGACCAGGGTTTTAGAAGAGTGACTTGAATCCTTGGTTCTCAAACTCTGACCAGGCATCGTTCAATTCCATGAAGATCATCTTAGCGTAATGTTCGTAAGGCTTGTCTGTTGCCTGCAGAGAGAGAGAGCATACATTTGCCAATCAATGAAGAACAGTTAAAGCTGGGGGAGGCACTTTATTATTTTTTTAATAACCTTTTAGCATACGGTAAAACATGGTGAGAGAAAACTACACTTCTGTAACTCCTCGTGGGTCTCTTTTCCGGTTTTAACAAGTGAAAGGAGACTTTAGCCAGTTTTAGAGAAAGAGCGAGAGAGAACATTTGTATAAACTTATGAACAAATGCAGTTGAGTGCATGTCAACGGGGGAATGTCGTGTAGGAAAAGATGCAAATCCAGAATTGGCAACAACTGCATACATTGCAAAGCCTCCCAAAAAGGAAGACTGAGTAAATTTCCAGGATTTAGGAGGATATATAAGCCTTGTGCTTTTCGTGGCCAAAGGCTTGAGGCAGCTCTCGATAACTCACTCAGCAACTTTTTATTTATTACATTTATTTACTAAACACTTTGCTGATATTGTGTAGCCAGAGCCTCCAATCACAGAATCTCATCTGAAAGCCACAGATCCCTGTCTGTTGCAAAAGACGGAGATAGGGAGTGGTGCAGGATGAAGATGTTTTTTCATATTTGTACAACTTTTTTGTATTTTCTAAAAAAAAAATGCTTACCCCGGGGTATCACGTGAATTAGGACACAATGAAAAGTTATCGTGAAATATTTGCCCTATGATGAAAAACAGTATTCCATGTCGCCTTGTCAGTGTCTGGGAAGAGGATGTTTGTTTTTACCCCACTAAAAGCATAAGCAGCTATTTCTTACTGTACCTTATCTGGATGGACAATCAGCACAGCCTTCCTGTAGTACTTCTTCACCTGGTCAGGTGTTACCAAGTCAGCCATGCCCACAGGCTTCCAGCGGGTCTCACCCTCCCAAAGCACAGTGTGAAGAGTGGACAGCAGCGCTCGGATGTTTCGCTCCTTCCCCTCAATCCAGTCCAAGATCTGCAGCACGACAACAAAACAAACCATTACCACTTTACCAGGAAAAGGTACACGCAAACATTTCAGAATTTGGTTTGAATAATATGAGTTTTCAGGGGTTTATATGTCTTTCACATGTGTGTTTAAATTGTCACCTGTAATTTGAGTGGATCAATGTCTTTAGTGAGCTCCTGTCTCCTCATTTCAGCGATTGTCCTTGGTCCCTTCCTATCAGGCCTAGAGGCAAAACCCTGAGTTGACAGCAAGTCTTCAAAATCATCCTCCTTTACCTTGGGCTTGGGCCCTGCGTAAAAAAAAAGCACAGAGATATTCGTTTTTTTTGGAGAACTTTGTCTCAATTCCCAGAAACAACACAGAACAGAGAATCAATGCAATATTTGACCTAAGTAATACAAATTACAGGTTTAATTTGAATTGACTTCCTTTTTCAGTAGCTGGTGAATTCCACTGCTTATGACTAATCACATTTATTAATTTCAGTTTGGGAAACCTGATATTTGTATGATAATTGAAGAAAGAAAGAAATCATTAAAATGATCAATAACCTCTCTCACCAAATCCATGCCCGCGAACTCCTCTGTCCTCCCTCCCACCAATGACACTAGAGAAGTTGAGGTTGTAGTTGGGTTTGGTGGACTGTGACCCTGCTGCTTGTGAGGCAGAGGCTGCTTTGGGTGCAGAACCAGGTCCAGATCCGGCCATCCAGGGTTTGCTCTGGGCTGTGGGGGGTCTTCCGGCCTGCCAGGGCTGGGCTTGGGATTTAGCAGAGGAGGGAGGAGCCTTTGGGTTAAATGAAGGCCCTGGAATATTACTGCTGGATGAACCTGCATAGTAAGTGATTTATAGGTAAAGGTTAGCAATACTGATCACAGTCAGAGGAGTTTCATCATTACAGGCGATTGGATATCTGAACAAGTCTCTTACCTGGTAAACTGGTGCCCAGGTTTCCTAGGTCAGCAAAGGGATCAAAGGTCTGAGACTTGGCTTTTGACATGGGTGCCCCACCAGAAGCTACAGACACAACAACATGGGAGATATAATTGTTAAAATGTGCAATATGGGCTACAGAATCAACCAAACTCTTAGTGCTCAGTAGATGTTCAGTCCCTGCTAAATGTTCTCAACACACCTGTGTTAGTGTAGCTGGGTTTGCTGGCGGTAGTGGTGCTCATGTTAGTGGTGGAGCCCGCTGCCCAGCTGTCCCACCCACCCAGCAGGTCAGGTTGACTGGCTGATGATGTCATCTTAGGGGCATCCTTCACTAGCTTATCTGTAAACAAAAAGATCAAAAGTTTAAAGTTTCTGTTGCATGTTTCTATTTCCTGTTGCCGATTTGAGGAAGGAACGAGACAGCAACATTTGTCCAGGAAAACTAAAACATACCATAGGTTTGTTGCTGCAGAGTTTTTATTTAAACATGAATGTCATTTATGTTTAGGAAAGAAAATATATGCTCATTTGCAAATAATAATCGACGCTGCCTCCACATGCGCTGCTCCTGTACGCATATTCGCTTGTGTGCAAGGTTAGTAAATCATATCTCCTCAAAGCAGACCTAATGCTGAATGATGTCCCGTTAGTACTCACTGAGGTTGAAGAGGCTTGTGTTAGAAGCTGGACTGGGGTTACTGTGGGAACCATCAGAGCCCAACAGGTCTCCAAACAGGTCCGGTCCAGAGGCCTGCCGAGAGGAGCCCACAGTGGAGCCAACACCGGAGCCAGAGCCCATCCCAAACGGATCAAACAGGTCGCCCATTGCTGCAACGAGGTAGGAGGGAAAAATACATTAAAGACGAAGCTGAGGTTGTTTTTAAAACAATGCAGGAAGCAAATATAAAGCCTCCACCCTTACATTTAGAGTCTGATGTGTTCCCACTGGCTGGCCCACTGAAGAACAAGTCTTCCTGCACTCCTGCTGTCTGACCAGCAGGGGGCGCAAACAGGTCGTTGAGGAGGTCACTGTTACTGGATGCAGCTTTCATTCCTCCCTGGCCTCCTGGAGGAGGAGCAGAGGAGGAGGAGGTTGAGGACACAGAAGGGCCAGTGTTCAAGCCCAAGAGGTCAGCTGTGTCATCAATGGTAGATTCCTGAGCTGCAGGAGGGGAGCTCTGGGGGGGAGAAAGGGACACAGACAGAAATGAAGAGATGTTTGTAGAAAATTAAGCATTTGGGCTACACTTCATAACACTGTCAGGCTGCGTGGTATGGAAAGTCAAACTGCACCTGGAAGTCAGCATCAAACAGCGGTTCACTGGGGTCACGTGACAGTGGCTCCCCACCAGGGGCAGAGTAAGAGTAGGACTCTCCTTCTGACTGGTCACTCAGGTCCTCCTCATCGTTCATGTATCCCCCTCCTTGAATGTCTGAGGCATCCTGATGGCCACTCACATCTACAAATACAAGAAGTGGGTGAGTGGACAGTTTATTGAGAGGGTGGGCAGTCTTTGACAGGTTAAGAGGTAAAGGAATGTTTTATGTTTTGGATCCAGTATGAGCAAATTATGTCAGGAAACCAAAAAATAGCCTTTTTTAGAATAGATGATAATAGTTACAGTACCAGGGCAAAACTGGGAAAATGTAGGTGATTTTGCCAATGTTCATGAGCTTAGATATGTATATGATATTATGATGAGAACAAAAGCACATTACCTTCCCAATCCAGTGTCTGGAAGAAGTTGTTGGCATTGCTATCGGTGCTGGCAGGAGATTCTACTTCTGTTGGGTTTACGTTTTCTGGAGTCTGGGCTGGCTGTGGCGACTCGGAGTCATAAAAAGCTGAAGAACCAGGCTGACGAGGAAGCTCAGGCTTACCTGTAAGGATTACAATGCAATGCTTAGTTAGCATAACAAAAGAAAAAACATAGAATGGCTGGGCATAAAAAGAGAAAGATGTCTGATATCAAAGTGAACAGACAACCAATGGATAAAGAAAATTAAAAAACCTAACAATCCTAATCCAAAAGCCCATTTTTTGTAAAGCAATAACATCTACCAAATTTGCTGAGGATCTCCTGCTGCTCATCTCGAGAGGAGAACAGGATTTTGGGGTTGAGGCCCTTGGTTTGAAAGCCCTCCCAGGGAGGGGTCTTGGCGCTTGGTCTTTCTCTGGGTTCCACCTCAATGTCCAAGTTGACCTGGAACAAGTCTGGGTACTTTTCCTGGATATCACAGGCATCCAGGTCATACCTGCCAGGTGAAATGGTAGATTGGAAACAAACAAAAAAAAAAGATCAGAGGTAATTAGAAAATAAAAAAATCTGTTGGAATGAATTTTGTGGTCAAGAAACAAGAAATGTGAAGCTTGAGCTACAAGGATCTTGTTTAGTCAAGGGTAGTGCATCTCTCAAAGTCTTTTACATACTTGTTGAATTTGACAGTGGTTGCATTTCTGGGGACAAAGCCTGTGTGGAACTGGATCTGAAACATCTTCATGGATGCCATCTGAAACACAAACATTAAAGAGATTAAACGTTTTGTGAAGGATGTGCAATGATGCATTTAAATTGGACAATAACTTTTCTAAAGACCAAAGTATAATCCCGCTTCACCACTACTTATGACCCTCTATATATGTGATGCTGCACTGATCCTGCAGCCATTTCCCTGTATTTTCTCTTGTTTATTTTGGTTTATTTTGCTCGGTTTGGGTTTGGTTTTAGGCATGAACATACTGTATATAATGTGACCGGTTAACAGAACCTAAAAACGCGTCCAGATGGAAGCTACGAAAATGCTGGACACAGTGCTGAACATTACACATTTAGCAGGAGAAAATGTCATTTGGACAAAACGACCTGCTGGCGAGCACCCTGTTCCTCTTTGAGCCCAGGGAGGAAGGGCCGACTTTGAATATTTTGTTTACAAACAGCAACTTACAAATCATTCTCAATGACACTTTAAGCTTTTCTTGTGCATGTACCTTGGCCTGTAGACGTCCACCTAGCGTAGATCTTGCATGGTAGATCACCACCAGTACATCTCCTTGGACTGTCACATTGAGGGGAATCTCTGCTTTCCCATCCTCCATCCTAAAATCCCTGGAAAGAGCAAAAAAAGTCACAAATGGCATAAATAAGGGAAATGTTTTACTCCTTTTAGAAAGTTGTATTTTGTTAGTGTATAGACTTACTTCATCTTGTCGTACTCCTGCGATGTGGTGAGGACTCTCTCGTCTCCAACATACACTTCGCAGAACGGCCTGCATCCGTTACGCTGCTTGTTGAACAGCGGCACAGGTGTCATGACGATGGAGTGAATTGTGATGGGCTTGCTGTGAGGGACAATGGGCTCCTCTGCCATCATGTCGCACATATACTCAATATACCTGCAATGATCAAAGGCAAGATCAGGATCCTGTGCTTTAAGCTTGAAAAGGAATACTGTGGGATCTGGTGGGAATCTCTGCCATGATTCTACCTCTTGTGTGAGGGTGCTATGCCGGGGGGGCAGCGTTTCATTGAGAACATGTAGACGGCCGCCTCAGCTGTGGTGAAAAGGCGACAGAAACACAGGAAGGAGCAAACTGCCACTGCTGATGCTGCCCTGCCGTCCTACCGAAACAAAGATAAAGGTGACATTTAAATGTATTCAAGCTTCTTTTACCATTTACTTACATCCGAGTCTGCAGGTAGGATGTCTAAGAGTAGGTGGGGGAAGATAACTTACCAGGCAGTGTACTATACAGATGTTCCTCTGGTCTTGTTTGAGCCATAGATGCATGTTCTTACACACACTGTAGAGACTGCGCAGGTTGGGGGCACGGCGGACCTGCCAGTTACACTCTGAAACCTGCACACACAGACACAGACACACACCGGAATACAACAGGGATCTTGTAAAGCTGACAAAACGTAAACCAGGGCAAATACTGCAGCAATAAGAACATCTGTATTACAGTGCCAAATAGACGACACCTGTGACTGTTAAGAGTAAACGAGTTAGCATCTACCGGGACGCTAACACACAAACATACCCTGTTGTGGAATCGAGAAGGCCTGTATGATCGTTTGGAGAGGTTGTAGACAGCATAGTGGCCAGCATGACGTGAATCCAGGAACAGACGGACGTCTTCGATGTTGTTCTTTATCGCTGACTCGACCCCCTCTGCTGGGAAGGACATGACTACACACACAAATACAGAGAAATATGTGTAACCAATTAATCAAAGGTTTATCCCTACATCAAAATGTTAAGGACAAGCAAGATATTACGTTACATTGCTTTTGTCCAAGCCATATCTGAATGAAATACCCCTAGAATAATGTACATCATGCAAAATAGAATAATGTCTAGATGAAAACATGGATAAACGGGGTTAAAACATGTTCACAAAGGTTTTATAGAGGGTAATATTCATACCTGCAATTCTGGAGGTGATGTAGGAAATATCTAGGTCCCCTTTGGCATAGCTGTAAGAGAAATTACAAGAGCAAAGGAGTAGGTGTTCAACATGGTAGGAAGGAAAAACACAAATATCTACAAGAATAGTAGGACTGAAATTTAGTAGGACTAATATCTACCACACTGCAGAAACAAAACCGCTAATAAACAGCTTGGTACACAAACTGTCTTAGAAACAAGAAAGCACTGTATTAAAATACACTTAAATACAATTTGTAAATAACAAAAGCCACAATGTTGCAGGATGGAGATGTTCTTACACGATGTGCCTTAAAGGGCATCTCTGCAAAGCCAACACAATACAGAATTTAAGCCAGTTTCAATAAAGGCTGACACACAATTATGCAAACTGGATTAAAAATAACCCAGTTTATCGGTCCTTTATGCAGCACATGCATCTGGCAGGTGCATGTGCTGAAGTGGACTGTTGCTGCTGATAGCTCCTTTTGTTTTAGTATCACCAATAGTTAATTGAAACAAGGCTGAATTGGGTTTTACAGCAACATAAATAATATTGTATGACACCAACAAACACAAAATGCATCATGAATCCCACTAAATATTCAAATTAAGCATAAGCCAAAGAAATGTATGTACAGTGGTATGCAAAAGTTTGGGCACCCCTCTGAGATTTCATGACAATTTGCTTTTCCTTTATAATAGAAGATCACAGCAACAACATTTGTTTTCCTACAAAGATGTAGACGTTTTAGTGTTTTCCAGACCAAAATTCTTAGGGTAGCATTACATAGTTTTATTATAATAAAATAAAATGCAAAAAATGGGATGTGCAAAAGTTTGGGCACCCTTATAAATAGCATTCATTTCAACACCTGTACGGATTTATAGCTGACAGGTTGCTGCACAAAATTGCTTTGATTAGCTCATTAGACCTTCAATTACAAAGACAGGTGGAACCAATCATGAAAAAGGCTATTTAACATAGGTAATAGCTGGCTGTGCCTGGCCTAGGTTCTTTCTTAGGGAGTGGCAAGATGGGGACCTCAAAACAACTCTCCACTGACCTGAAAGCTAAGATAATCCAACATTATAAATTAGGAGAAGGGTACAAAAAATTATCTGACAGGTTTAAACTGTCTGTCTCCACAGTCAGAAACGTAGTTGTGAAATGGAAGGCCACAGGAACAGTCCGTGTGAAGGAAAGATGTGGTAGGCCGACAAAAATAGGGGAAAGGCACAGGCGAAGGATGGTGAAAATGGTCACAGAGAAGCCACAGACCACCTCCAGAGAACTACAACAACATCTGGCTGCTGATGGTGTAGTTGTTCACCGTTCCACAATCCAGCGTACTTTGCACCAGGAAGAGCTCATTGGAAGGGTGATGTGCAAAAAGCCTTTCCTGAGTGTTAATCACAAGAAGAGTCGCATGAGGTATGCAAAAGCACATCTGGACAAGCCAGAAGCATTTTGGAACAAAATACTGTGGTCAGATGAGACCAAGATTGAGTTATTTGGTCATAACATGAACAGGTATGCATGGCGAAAAAAACACACTGCATTCAATGAAAAGAACTTGTTGCCCACTGTAAAATTTGGTGGAGGATCTATCATGTTATGGGGCTGTGTGGCTAGCACAGGTACTGGAAAACTTGTTAAAGTTGAGGGCCACATGAATTCCTTACAGTACCAGGAGATTCTTGACAAGAATGTTCTAGAGTCAGTCACAAAGTTGAAGCTACGCCGGGGTTGGATTTTTCAGCAGGACAATGATCCTAAGCACCGATCAAAATCCACCAAGGAATTCATGCAGAAGCACAGGTACAATGTTCTGGAATGGCCATCCCAGTCCCCAGACCTTAACATCATTGAAAATGTATGGATTTATTTGAAGAAGGCTGTCCATGCACGGAGGCCAAGAAACCTGACTGAACTGGAGACGTTTTGTGTGGAAGAATGGGCCAAAATACCACCTGCCAGGCTTAAGGGACTTGTCTGTGGCTACAGGAGGCGTCTACAGGCCGTTATTGCAGCAAAAGGAGGCAATACTAAATATTAATGGAATTATTTCTTAGGGGTGCCCAAATTTATGCACATGCCTATTTTTGTTTGAATGCACATAAACATGTTTCTGTTTGACCAATAAAAGTTATTTCACTACTGAGATGTTTCTGTTACCATAAGGTATAACATATGTTAAAATGAAGTTGCTGCTTCAAAAGCTCAGCAAGTGACAAACTGATGCAGTGGTTTTCCTAAGGGGTGCCCAAACTTTTGCATACCACTGTATATAGACAAATGACACTCAATTTTATGGTGTCAGGACAGACATGTGACGCTGGTTAAGACCCAGCTATTGAAAGCTGAAAGTGGTGATTTAGTAAGCAGTGAGTTACAGTATATTAGAACATTTAAACTACCATACTCTCGTTCTCTCAAACAGCCATTCATATATGCAAATATTTAAACATCCTAAGGTACTTTGGAATACATTAGCAGCAAAACAAAAATCGATACACATTTTGAATCAGCTTAAGCCCTCAAAAGCCATGGCGAGTGCATAAAAAGTTAGCAATTGAGCAGAGACTTAAGAACAGGTAGCTTAAAGTAATAAATCAATGGTTAATATAGTGTTAACAGTACTATCAAAATGGTTAAAAGATATAGCTCCAAGTAATCAATAAACAGTAGCAACAGTTAGCTTTGACGAATAAATTATTGATTAAATGGGAAGTAATGGCTAATAAATAAGCTAGCGTTAGCAAAGTTAGCCAAAGTAACTGATTAATGGTTTGAATAGATAACTCAAGCCAATGGAAACAATGTTAAAATGTATAGCTTAAAGTGATGATAAATGGTGACCATAGATAGCCTTAACTAATGCAATTGTTGAAAAAAAAAATGGGGGAATCGAGGAAGTTGTACTTAAATTGAACTAAAAGAGCTAAGCTATGATTAGCATAACAAAGGCTGCTTAATTTAGGTCATGATGCTGGTGGTATAGGCATATTTTAAACAAAGGCTTTCCTTGCTACAGCACCAGCTCTTTGATTAGTTTCTTGTTATTGACAGGCCCTTTCATTTCCTGTACCATGCACAGCGAACATGGTTTGCTTGTTTGCTCAATGGCTGATATCATTTCCTAATCATATGACCATTCCATTCACTCCAAACGATTCTCATCGTTCCATTCACATCAGGCGGTGCATTCATTCAATTGATCTATAATTGAATGTGTTATGTTAGGATCAGCAAGCTGTGATGGCGGACACGGGACAGCAAAAAGGCTTAGTAAGGGTTTATTCTTCCTCTAGATCAAACACAAACTACGGGAGCACACAGAGCAACGCATGAGTTGACGCACGTCACCGACCCATATTTACCTTGGGTTGCTAGGTGATGGACACATAGTGGGACCATGAGGGATTGGGACAGAGAAAAGAAACAACAAAAAAAATAAACAAAAGGACCAAACAAATGGAACAAACCGATGGTAGGATAACCAAATGAAACATCAAACTCTGATGGATATGGATAGAGGGGCTATTAAAGGAACAATTTGCTTATTCTCAATCTCACCCTTGTGAGTCGAACCTCAACATTCATTGTCAATGTTTACTGCAGTCCAGCAAAACAGACTACAATATTCTCAATATTCACTGACTTATGTCAGTCTTTGGTGAAATAATTACAAAGACAGATGAGATATATACAAGGTGTTTCTGTTTCAGGGACAGACAGATATATAGCAAAAAGTTCCTTTTAAAAATGGAAGTGTGGGGGTAGGGTAGGTATGAACGCTTCCATAAACAATTTGCAGGTGTTCAACTATATTTTTTTTAGGTCGATGCAGCTATGATGAGACATGATAACTGATAATTGACAAACAGTATAGTTAAAAAAACTTTGGTGCAAGACAATAAAAATGAGCACCTTGAACATACTGTACTGTCACATCAGCCAACACATACATGTTAAAAAGAAGGATACGTAACGGTGGAACTCTTACCACTTAATAAGTAATAAATGTACATATGTGTAAGAGTAGCCAGTGTGAAATGTGAAAGGTTATTCAGTCAACTCCACACTGTTAACGCCAAGTTAAAAATGTATTTTGTGAAGTGAAAAGCCTAAAAGTGAAAATAGTATATGAATAAATATAACATTTATGGTTAGATAATGGTATACAGGTGGGTGCACCTTACCTTGCTACTGACTGGATGACCTTAGAGGATGTGTCCTTGATGTTGGTCAGGAATCGCTCGGTTCCTCCCTTCAAGATGTCAAAGAGGCCGCTGCCCGCCTGATCAGGATCGTATATGCCTAAAGACATCATGGGGGAAAGAGAGAATTCTGAATACGATAGATTTGCAGATGTGTCAAACAGTCTAATGAAAACCCTGTATAATTGGAAGTTTTACATTTTTAAATGTTTTATTAATGAATGGACTTAAATATTTACCCAAAACCAAGTTACAAGTAATAAATTATTCAAAGTTAAATTCATATTCTATAAATGAAGATGTGGGTACAAAGTATAAATTCCAACAGTCATAATAACACAATTTAACACACACAAACATTTAATAACTTTTGACAAGAGATTCAGCAAAGAGTTTCAGAGGGATTGTTTGTTTTACATTAAGGTAAATGCAATGGATGCAATCTGTTGCTGTCAGCTGGGGTGAATGACTCATTTATTGCCCAGGTCTGACAGTATGAAGTGCTCGAGCAGTGGAGCCACACCTCAAGAGGAAGAGCAACATATCCTGCCTATTGACAGATGGGTGACTCAGTGGGCAAAAATCCTCTTAACCGCAGTATACACATTTTTGGGTGTGTGTTTGGAAACACCCGTTATGCTAATTTATAAAAAAGGTACAAATAAAAAGGTTCAAATAGCCATAAAATAAGAGTGTTCCATTTCGACAGCTTGCAAACTTCCTACTTTTTTCTTCAGAAATATCGTAGGGTTTGAAATCGTAGTCATCACGCTAAATGATTCTATAAATAAATTAACCAAAGAAGGAGGATATTTTTATTGTTGGCTGGTCATATGGGAACCATGTACAACTCTCAGCTTAACAGCTGTGTTATCTGTGTTTGTAAGAACATGTGTCCCTGGTCAAATATAAATAAGAGGTTTTACAAACAAACAGCAGTTTAGTTCATTTACCATCATGTTCAGCCACACCTGAGCGGCAGAAATAAGAGGACAGCTCTATGGATGTTTATTTGGATTAAAAAAGTTGTTATTTTACCAAATTGTTGAAGGGCATCATATGAAATGTTAGGATATGTTGTCCTTAAGAAAATCAGTTGTTACATTTAGCTTTTCAGAACAAACACAATTTCTTCGTTTTCAGATCGCCCTCCTTACTTCAATTTAAAACATTTTAAGCAAACACAGACCTGAGTATATTACTGTCATCAAAAGAAACCCTCACCTGCATTGTTGTGGACGTTCTGGATCTGCATGGGAGGCTGGGCTCCGTTGTTTCCAAAACCTCCGTTCTGCTCCAGCAGCTGCAGACATTCATAGCCGTCATACACCGGACGCAAGCAATAGTACGCATTCAACATTCTCACAGGTCAGTCATATAATGAGGAGCAACAACACTAGCAGCCCGGGCCTACAATTTTGCCTAAGATGCTCCAAACTGATATTCTTTAGAAATGCAAAAACATGTCTTCCTTAAAAATGGATAAAACACCAAATGCCAAAATACATCTTAGCAAAGATTAAAAAAAAGGTCCTCAATTGAAGAAACAGGATCAGGTGACCTCAAATAGAGGAACAGAAAAAGAGCATAAATCGAGTGTTAAGCAACAGCTGTTTTCTGTAAATAAAAAAATCACGAGAATGAGCACAATCATAAACACATAGATTGTTTCAGACGTGCAGATTCAAATAATTCTTTGATGAGAACTGGAGGGTCTGGGACTGCGTTGAGACAGTCAGACAGCTTCTGCTTCTCGCTTCCCCTCGAGGATGTCTCTGTCTTTCCCTCTCATTATTTCACTTCCATCTGTGCTGCTTCCATCACAAGTTTTTTGCTCTCTTTCCTCTCTGCTCCATCTCACAGTCTTTCTCTTCCTATGTCTGTGCCAAGAAGCAGCAGAGAGAGGAGGAGGAGGAGAAGGTGGAGGATTATAATCTTCTTATCTCCAACAGGGAAACCCCCTTTTAAACCCTGATCAGATCAGCAAATGCAAGCTCTGCCTTCACTCTGCCACATTTACCAGACATATCAGGATTCAATTTGGTATGAAATTGGCTGGTTACGATTCAGAAGAACTCAGCGCTTCAGATTAACAATGTGTTCATAGCAATAGCACAATATTAGAATAAGAAGGAAGAAGATTCAACTTTATTGTCATTGCACAGTGTACAAGTACTAGGACAACGAAATGCGGTCTCTGCATTTGACCCATCCTAGTGTTAGGAGCAGTGGGCTGCCATTATGTACGGCGCCCGTACAGTGTCTGTATATAAACTTGTCAAAGGCTACATTCACTGGCTCAGCTATATAATCAGTCATGTGTACAGTGCACATTAGAAGGTTTTAGGAATAAAGACGAAGTCCTGTAAACCTGAAGACTGTTGACATAGTAATAAGCTTTTCGTACGGTTAAATCACTGTGGCTGCAGATTTGTTCTGTTCCCAAGTCTTAGCTCAAATTGTTGTCTTTAATCTTTAATCTTGATTTTAAATCTCATTATAAGGAAACAGCTACTATGGGTGGTAGATAAAAAAACTAAACTAATACAAAAAAAGAATTCTGCCTTCACAGTTAAGCTCTCATTCAATGTTTGCTTTACAACCAGGATCACTGCATGTTTTTTTAAATTTCAGTTTCACCCATTTTTCACCTCTGTCTCTTCGGGCTAGAAGAAGAGAAGAGAGGAGCCTGGGAAATAGAATACGGACTCCTTTGAGCCTGCCTCTGTGTGTGTGTGTGTGTGTGTGTGTGTGTGTGTGTGTGTGTGTGTGTGTGTGTGTGTGTGTGTGTGTGTGTGTGTGTGTGTGTGTGTGTGTGTGTGTGTGTGTGTGTGTGTGTGTGCATTGGTTGCATGTGAAACTGAGCAAGTGTAACCACAAAAGCAAATTGAAAGCTGACAAGTGTGTGTTGGGTTGGCCCATCAATAGCCTCTTCACAGGCTGGCGGACACTGAGGATATGCCCCCTGTGTCTCTGCCAATACACTTGTTTACTCCAAAATGCACTTGGTTGTCACCTTCTCACAACTGAAGCAGAAGCCACTGTAGACAGTTTGAGATAAGGGAAACAAATGTACTTCCCTTGTCTCTTCACTAGAAGAACAGACTCATTTATAATTATTACACAGCCATTGTATTGCAACATGACAAGCCAGATGGTTTGTAACGCAGAACTGTCTGAGAAGCCATCATTGGAAACTGTTTGGAAACTGCCAGGCACTTACAATTATATGTAAAGGATAGAGTGACAAAGTATACACTAGAGATAGCAGAGGGTAGACTATGAGAGAAAGGCTTTTGCTGGTGTATCACTTCTGGAACCTGGTGCTGCAGTATTATTTTTTGCATTCTTACAACTGCACAGAATACAAACCTACCTCTGTAATGGGGGACTTGGGGTTGACGTTGCGTGCTGCAGCTATCTCCTGGAGCTGGTTGACCAGCTCTGTGATAGACAGGCGCTCCTCTGGGTTTACCTTCAACATCGAACCTGGAGGAGAGAGGAGGAGGAGGAGGAAGGAAGAGGGGGAGAGTGAAAAAATCAATAAAAGTAAAATATGTAGAGATTTCCAACAATGAGGACAACAAAAAGATGAAAGCAAGGCCCTGAACATGTCATTTACCTTCTTGATGAAAACGTGTAATATTGACATCATGTCAATTTTACAGATTTAATAATAGTGTTTAGTCATAGACTTCACTTTATTTTTGGTGTAAATAAATAAATTCAACAAAATAAAAATGTTGACTTATTATTTTTATGTATTTATTTTTTAATTACTGTTGTCCTGAATTATTTTAGCCTTGTGTAATGAAAGTATGATACTGCAACAGCCCAAATTAACATTTTGATTAACACAAAAAAACATTTACCATATGCACAGCAATCAACATGAATAATCAAAACGATGAAAAGTACTATTTAAATAAAGAGGTTAAATGAAATGTATGTTTTGTGCCGCTATTTGCAAGTTTGCATTTCCCAGCAGGTGGCGCTGTTTAACCTGATCAGATTAGCTAAAATACTGCCATTATTTTCATGGCTTTCCTCTTTATGCCGTGTCGAATGAACGTTATGTTTAAAAAAAGGTGCAATTCTAAACATTCTTTTGGTGAAAAGTCATTTTGACATGCGGTAACTTTGATTTGTAAGCAAGAAGCGTACGTGGAAATAGCTGGATGGAAGAATAAATGACAGGCAGAAAGTAGCAATCACAAAGAGGTACATACGTATGAGGTTGTGATACACAGTGTACTTGACGTCGTTCTGAGGAATAGAGTATTTTCCATTGACGATTTGCAGCTTGGCCCCCTCCTCGAACGGGTGCTGCTTAAAACACAAGAGGTAGAGGATGCATCCTAGGGCCTGGAGGAGAGCGGGAATAATAAAACAACAATAAACTCTCAAGCCAAACTTTTTATTAAACAGAAAACAAATCAGAAAATTGTCACAAGAAAGTCACTTACACAAATCAATGTCAGAAGACTAAATAACTATAGTAGGAAGGATGTCCCGGTAATGGTTCTGCATAAAAGGCTAGAACTCGGTCTGTTGTGTTTCTAAAATATCGAGGCTTTTTTTTTTACACTTTCCTTATAACTACAGATTAGAAAATGTGATGTTTCGATCTTCAATCATCTTGCCTCTACGCACAATCTCTCCTCTAAAGCTCTGCTGTAGCAAGGGTAAAATATTAACTACAAACGGTCTTGGAGTAGCTGTGACATTGAGGGAAAGAAAATGAAAAAGGGAAAAGCTCTGACCCAGATGTCCTGTTTGTCATTGATTGGGAAGTTGGAGTAGAGATCGATCATCTCCGGCGTTCGGTACGCTGGAGTGGTGTTCCTTGTGATCTACAAACAAACAGAAAAAAAAAGAGTAGTTGTAATTGTAGTAGATCCAAGTATCAAGCTGAAGTCTCAGTTTGGTGAATCTTTAAATGATGTTCATGCATGCAAAGTTCTTAGAGAACCTTGGGACTTAATTATTACTTTTATTAAAATTACACAGCTATTTTTTTCCACACAGAGAAATAGGCATGCTTTTGAGAGAGAAATGATTCCAACTCAACTAAACACATGCCCAACTCTGATATTGCATCATAAAATGGAGCTTGAAAACTGGTGCCAGATTGACGTGATGCTTATTACATTTAGAAACCAGGATCTCTGGGGTCCTGCATACTGAGGTCGTCTGTGGCAAAGCTCCTGTGTGTCTGTGTGATTATGGTATGAATATCATCAGGGTGGATCTGTGCTTCCTGGACCTCTAGCTAATAATTCAATCAAAGGTTTCTGGTTTTAGTTGCACACGATGACGTCAGTATTGTCACTGATCCACTGTAACGTCTGAATGTGTTTTTACCATTCAATCAAATAAATAACTATATTACTAAATACTCAAAAATGTTGAGTATTTATTATTCAGTCTAAGAAAACTGGCAGTGTCTTTTGGTCTTTAGCTAATGACAGATTAAAACTAGTGCCTCAAATAAAATGGTTGTGTAGTGTGAGACTTGATACTACATTCTAGAAACATTTTTTTTGTTTAGTATTTAACATTTTTTATTTGGATAAAAACAAATATACTAGAAATATCAGAGTTTGAGAAAATTGATACAGGAACAAATCATGACCTATTCAGTCACAAAGCAAAACAACTTCTGCTTTACCGTGCTATATGTTTAAAGAGATAAGAAATCATCTATTATGTGAGAGGGTGTACTGTATGTAAAAACTGTATTATATAGATTATTGAGAGTTTGGGTGTGCTTGTGTGTGTGTGTGGTGTACCTCGTCCTCCACCATGGACCTCTTCTGTGCCGACCAGCTGTAGTCGGGGTAATGTGACACTGTGGTAGCGCTGCCAAAGTCACACAGCTTGATGGTGCCCTGGTTACTAATCAAGAGGTTCTCAATCTGCAACAAATCAAGGAAGCACTGTTGGAATGTCCCTTAATGCACATTTAATAATGTGGTAGCCACTTATCTATAGTACAATCATTTGTTTTGCTTTAGATTGCAGCGGGTTAGGGTTCAATCTAACTCATATGACAAAATGCTCCATTAATTTCACTCAATCCTGGTGTTGCTGCATGTAATGGATACTTCATGATTGACTCATTACACTACAAACCTTGAGGTCTCTGTGTGTGATTGGAGGCTTCTGTTTGTGCATGTGCTGCACGGCGCGGCACGACTGGTAGAAGATTTTCAGCACAGTGTCACATGACATGGGAGCCCTCTGCTCGACCCGCTTTATAAAGTCCACCAGCTGACCTGATGTGGGGGAAATATAACAGATAGATGAATAAAAAGTCATACAGTAACACTGGTCACTCCACAGAAGCCTCTCTATGTTGGTGTATATTCAGTTGTGAAAATATGACAGCCTGCAGATAAAAGTCTTGAATTATGTTATAAATGAGTGAATCAAATAATGCAAAAGTGCTCCAAACGCAATGATTAATGACTCGAAAGTGTTCAAACATAGGTTTTAAGGTTCCTTACAAAGCTGGAGAAAAGTCTAAAAACTCATCTGTCATAAATGAAAACTCAGGGTAAACCTAAAGGGAGTACATGTATAATGTATTCCTAGTGTACAACACAATGCTGTGTAACAAAATGCAGTTATAGCTCCCTTCTGCTACACAATAAAAACAGTTAAAAAAGAGGTGTTTGTGTTTCAGTGGTGCATGAGTTAAGAAGTCTCCCAGCATGAGGAAAAGAGCTGCTCTGTAGTCTGGAGGGAGGACAGCAGATTATTCGGTATCACTTGCCAGATGGCAGCAGGGGGACAGGCTGAGGCTGGGGTTAGTATTGTCCTTTAATCTCCCCTGGGCTTCTACAGGCCCCTCTTCCCACAGAGTAGAGCAGGAACTTGAAATATCGCTGACAGGAAATTGTTTCACCATGGCTGTCTTCAAGTTAGAGTGACTTCTGACTAATCAGTAGAGATGCACTGGTTACACATTTCCTAGATGATTACAATTTCAGTTTTCTTTTTTTATCTGCCGATTCCTTTTTTCTTTCTTTCGGTAACTTATCTTTCAATTGAATTTTTCTTTAAGTAGCCGAACGATCAGGATATCTCTTTTGGTTTGATGAATGAATAAGTTCTGATTCAGTTGTGAAGAAATAAAAAACATAGAGTTAGCAAAACAGGGAGAAAATGTGTGCAGTTACCTTTACACAGCTCAGTGAGGATCAAGAACTCGGCCTGTCCGGTGTCTGACTCCTCCTTACTGATGGAGGCAGCGGAGCAGAACTGAACCATGTTGGGATGACCCGACAGCTTTTTCTACGGAGCCAGCAGGTCAAGGAGCATACAGTTTAAACACTACTGTGGATTCTCAAACACCAAATACTAAACATCCTCTGAAGATGGTAGCAGTGTTTACCTGTGACTTGTCAAAACACTTTGGAGGGTGTTTTTTAATATGATAAAACAAAAAAAGTGATTTAGTGACATTGATCATTCAGTTTGATACAGAGCCAAGCTAAGACCCTAACACAGTTATGGAGCTTGCTGTTTACAGGGAGAATTCACTAGTGGCTTCAGACTCTTTTTCTGCCTCATCAGCATGAGGAATCAAACATAATACACATAGTCAGGATCTGAATACACAATGTGGCAATGGTAAGAGGAACACAATCCACAATGTGCTATAGCCTACAGCTTGAAAGCAGTGTTACACCACAGTATACGGCATGTCCAAGCATGTTTTAGCTGCTGGCCAAAAAGTCTGTCACTGATTTGAAATAACCTCTGTGAAATAAAACATCTCCTGAAACATTACAAGTGGATGCTTCGGTGATTTCAAACTCAGATGCACAAAAGTATCTTTAAATGTTCTTGATAACCAATGAAAACCACATTTGTAAATAAAAGCCTTCAAATGTATTTAGTCTCTGTCCTGTTCATCACACCATCTAACACAAGAAACAGAGAGCGCTTCAGGAAAGATTTACAAAAGGCACCTAGCAGTCTTCTTCGTCAAACCACAATGCTATTATAAAGCTAAACACTATAAACATCAGTTAGTGGTAGCATTGCGCATTCTGACATTGTGTGGTGTTGCCTGTAAACTACAAATAATCTAGTGATGACAGTTTACTACGCTGGACATAGATTCACATTTTTGTAAATGAATGGGTACGAATAGCCTTCGCCACGTTCTTCACTGAACACTGATCCTAAGAGAAGAACAAGTGTTTTCACCGTGATGTGGAAATGATTAAGGATACCATGAAGCAGACTTCCTGTATGATTTCCTTGTTCTTCTCTTCCTCGTTGGACAGCAGCCTCTGCAACAAAAGCACACAAACAGAGACCGGTAGTTTGTTGTTATTCTGTGACAAAATAAGACATCATCTTTTTAAGAGGGATGGCAAACATGAATGCACCTACATATAGAATCAATAAACCACCTACAGTACTTGCTTTGAACATGAGAGAAAACTGATGTTTGCCAAGTCAAACAGGATAAGAGACGATAACATTGACTGTTCCTGCTGATTATGTGGAGTGTGGAGTTCAATGGCCACTTACACAATTCAGTCTGGGTTTAGACCCAGTAGAAAGAAACCTAAAAAGGAAGTTAGCAAGCAAGCAGAACATGAGCCATAATGTTTGGCATGCTTTTGTCAACCATGTCAATATTTATCATGCATTAAAAATGTTGACAGGCAATTGCTGAACTTAAAAACCAAACAAACAGCATCTTGACCTTTCCCTTTCAGCAGCAATACACAGAAGAGAGTATCCGCAGATGATAAATGCATGAGTGCACATTCAACATGGACAGAATATTAAAACATGAAGCAGATGGTCCCAACAAAATCCAAACTGTTCCATAATTCATTCATTCTTTCTTTAGTTCTTTATTTTTTTGTCTCTTTCTCTAAGAACAACCTAGCTTAGGGTTTGTCTATTGATTCAACATAGAAGGAGAAGTGGAATCTTAATGTATGGTTAGCATATCATTGTGTCTTGATGTATTTGTAATATACTGCAGCTGTAAAGGGATCTGGCCCATCCTAACTCCAAGACATGGTCAAACAATACACTCCAGCAGGTGCACTTTGTTCTCCATCAACCAATCAGCTTGCTACTCCATCAGACCCTCACTGTGAAGTGGAACCAGGTGCACCTCAACAAAGACTCACCTTTTGGCTATCCTGTCTCCCAAATGGTGGAACGAGCTTCCCACTGATATCAGATCAGCGGAGAGTCTACATACACTATATAAACAAAAGTATTGGGACACTCCCCTAATTATTTAATTCAGGTGTTCCAGCCACACTCATTGCCACAGGTGTATAAAATCAAGAACCTAGCCATGCAGTCTGCCTTTACAAACATTTGTGAAAGAATGGGTCGTTTAAAGAGCTCACTGAATTCAAACGTGGTACTGTAATAGGATGCCACCATTGCAACAAGTCAGTTCGTGAAATTTCTTCTCTCCTAGATATACCACGATCAACTGTATGTGGTATTATTGCAAAGTGGAAACGTTTAGGAACCACAGCAACTCAGACCATGTAAAGTTACAGAGCGGGGTCGCCGAGTGCTGAGGCGCACAGGTGTTTCCAGCATGACTGTGCCCCAGTGCACAAGGCAAGGTCCATAAAGGCATGGTTGGATGAGTTTAGTGTGGAAGAACTTGACTGGCCCACACAGAGCTCTGACCTCAACCCCATTGAACACCTTTGGGATGAACTAGAACAGAGTTTGCGAGCCAAGCCCTCTTGCCCAACATCAGTGTCCGACCTCATAAATGCTCTTCTGGATTAATGGGCAAAAATTCCCAGACACACTCCAACATCTTGTAGAAAGCCTTCCCAGAAGGCATATTAATGTCTAAGAATTTGGAATGGGATGTTATAAAAGCTCCTCTAGGTTTAATGTCTAGGTGTCCCAATACTTTTGTCTATATAGTGTATCTTCTGTCGCAAACTGAAGACCCACCTGTTTCGCTTATACCTTGGGGAATAATAAAAAAAGACTAATAATAGAAATAACGCATGTAAGAGTTTTACTTATGCACCAGCACTTAGAATAAAACTGCTTGTTTGAAGTAAATATGTCAACACTGTTGTCCTTAGTTTGAATCTTTATGGTTTATTGCACTTATTGTAGGTCGCTTTGGATAAAAGCGTCAGCTAAATGCTAGGTAATGTAATGTAGTGTTTAACTGTAAAGGGTAATGTCCACTTGGGTTTTTAAGTCCAGTCATAATGATCACACAGAAAATACACACAAGCATTCTGAGCACTGATTGATATTTACTACTAGAAGGTACTAATGTTCAACGGTGCACCAATACTAGAAAGGTATCGCGATACCCTACCGTTAAAAATGCAACGATTCCCCCATTTCATCAGTATCAGTACTTTAAGAATGACATTGTTTTAATAAGAGCCGTATTTCCTGTGTGTATTAAGCGTTCTGCTTCCAAGCCATGCCTGCAGTGCCTCCCCTCTCTTATGCACGCTCTAGCTGTCATATCATGTGGCAAAACGAGAGCATGGATGCAAGTGCCATTGCCGATGCGCCTCGGCTTGTTGACAAAAAAGGCGCAAGAAACTAAATTTGGAAGTATCTTGGTTACATCTCTGCTGACGGAGAACACGCAGCTCTACATGATCACCGCCGCAGCTCCGACCGTTGTGACGGGATCGGTGCGCGGAGCAAAACACGTACTTCAAGTTAAAGACCTAACACACTTAACTATCTTATCTATATCTGGAACTAGCTAAACTAGTTATAAATATAAATATAAACTATAAATATGTTTATTCTTCACTGTCGGGTCACTCATTACTGGATCATTGAGCTGCATGAGACGGATACGACTGGCTGTCAGGAGAGAGGAAGAGAGAGTACTCCATTTATTTCTCCTGTGTTATTATCCAAAGTTAATGTAAACTTTTGAATAATGTAGTTCATCTACTATAAGTAGCTCGTTTGATTTTTTCCCTCGTTTGAAATAAAGCACAACAATGACATTTAGGACGGTTTCCCCTTTTTTAAGAAAAGTATCGAAATTGCAATTCTTGACTTGGTATCGGTATCGAAAAGAAAATGTTGGTATCGTGAAAACACTAGTAGGTAGGTATTCAACAATTCCTTTTTTTTAATCTAATGTATCATTCTTAGACATTGCCATGCCTCCTTCAAGTGAGGGAATGACTGACTAATGAGTGTGACACAAACACTGTGAGTGGCTCCACAAGTAGCAAGAAGCACAGGTAGAATTTCCTCAGTAAGTACACCTTTGTCTTACCTTGAGGGCATAGTCTTTCCCACTGCTCATGTCCTGGGCTTCATACACAAAGGCAAATCCACCTGAAGAAAGAGAGAGCACCCATGTTATTATTCATTACATCAACATGAATAGCACATACACCCTTAAGCTCTTGAAATGATACACAATGGTCAATTTGGTAGCACAATTTGTTCTGATTTTTATACGTGCAATACTTTTGAACCAGCTGATTGGTTCAAAAACGGTACTCATCGTAGAAACAAAAACTTCACACCAAGTATATTTTTGTATATGTCATTGCTCTGTGACATCACTTAGGGCAGTGATTAAAAAGCAAAGCATAAAAAATAATGGAACATTTCCCAGAGCTGATTTTTAGAACCATGCTTTACATGCACTCATAAACATTTATGCCTGCAGGTTGCCAAGTGTAACCACAGTGTTATCAGCTGGCCACTGGGCAGCAACATTGAAAATGGAGACTAAGTGCCTTGCTCAAGAACAACACAAGCTCACTCCTCAAAGTTTTGGGCCACTGCAAAGCTCTTGCTGAATATACACCTATTAACTGAGGGTGTAGCCGAAAAACCTGAACTGGTGACAATGTTGGCAACGCTGCAGTAATAATGAGATATTTGGGAGGTAAGAGACAGAGCTTTTAATAGAACAGCAGCACATTGCTCTAATTAGTACAACGTCATTGACGAACAATCAGCTCCTCTGTAAGCCAAGTTAATTAAAATGGGCCATTGTCATTGAAGTTTCAATGTATTTTTCGTGATAACTCAAAATGTTACTAATTTAAAAGCCACTGTGGCAAGTGGACAAGAACCTTTCATTTCCTAACTTTTCCCATCAAGTGGGTGCATCTTTGTATGTTCATGTATTAAGCAGTCCAAACAAGGCCAGGGGTAGGTTACCATAGTGATGAGTAAATCAACAACCAGCCTGTGAAATCTTGAATGAGCGCACTCAAGATCCTAATCTTTAAACCTTTATTGCTCAGGAGAGGACAGTCCTAATTTGTTTAACGTCACCAAGGAATCAGACCAACCACCCTATAGTCACATACACTTATAACTTAAGCATGAAAGGAAAATCCCTTCAAACACACACTCTACCTTTAAGGCCCTTAAAAGTCACTAAAACACAAAGCAACAATTGGCTATCTAACAACATCATTTATTGTCCATTACAGCAACATTAATGTGCCATGCTTTGCTGTGAGGATTCACAGACGACCCTGTGGGGATCACATGGTTTCCTCTGTCTTTTTCTGCCAAAAGGGCTGAACTCTGAAATGCTCCATTTTCTTTGCTCTAATTACGAATGAGGGTAAAAATCCTACTCCATCATACAACAATTTATTAAATCTTGCTATGACGCAATCTTTGTGGTTGTGTTAAATAATTAGAGGAATAAATCATAAGGAATGAAGCACATCTTGTCCTCTCTGGCTCTTTATAAAGAGACTTGACAATAGTTTCACCTGCTCAGATGAGGGCATGAATTTCAAATGGAAGACTAAGGGACAATGCTCCAAAAAAACAGTTTATTCAGCTGGAGATGTTCATTTCTACACCCCAGATGAAAGATAACTTAAAAAATATGCTCAAAACAAGATTACAACCACAACTGGTGTGATGACTTTTTTCATAAGGAACACATAAATTGAGGGAAAAACATTCAAGAAATAAGATGAGTTTGTTATAGCCAACATTGTGTTGTCTCACCAGGATATGGTTGAGGTAACACAACAAAGACACCTTTCAAAGAGCAGAATGGGAGTTTGAAAAGGGCAGAGGTTACGAGTTGATTTGGATTTTAAATCCTTTAAAGGCTGTTCAACTGTCATGGCTGAACATGTCTTATCATAACACCTTGAATATACTTTTGATCAGAGTGGAATTAATGCTGAAAAGGCAACACTTTTAAGTAATCATTTATCAAGCAAAAATGGAAAGCATTCATTTGGGCATCTTAATTGTGAATATTTCTCAGTTTAATATCCTTGTAAGTTTAGTTTGACACTATGGGCAAATACTAACAATGTAATGCCGCTTTTAGCAGCCTCCTTAGGGTTATTTTTTTCCAGATCTACCTTTATGTTTTATTAGCGTATGCATAAGTATATCTTAAAGAACACAGTGTTTTCTACATATATTTAAAATGCAGTAGGGACTGAATACCTATGAGTGAGTCAGAGCAGAGGGTTGCAAAAAGTGGACATGAAAGTTGGTACTTTGTCTGACGGAGGAACACTCTTATCAAAAATCGTTTTCTTACACTTGAGGTTATGAAGCAGTCTGTCTGAATTAGTCAGTAAGGGAACAGAGATGACTCACACTTTCAAATGATACAACTTGCTGTCATTTTTCTAAGGAAATCTTGTTGTTGCAGTTCTTCCCCCTAAATATTATTGGTTAAATTCTATTTAACCAGCTGTTGACTAGCCTGATACAACTAGTCAACAGCTGGTTAAGTTGAATTATTAAGATTCTTTCAGAGTTCTGACCTAATGGTCTGACCATGCTGAAAACTGTTGACACTGGACAATGACTTACTTATTTAAGGACCTTACTTATCTCACTGCATGTTAAACAGATTTTCTGTAAAATGTATTTCTGGTTAGATGATTTACAATTTGCAAATATGTCAAATATGATTAAACAAGTATTCTTTAAATACACCCAACATAAAGGTTAACATTCTGCATTGACAGTCTGTTCTACCTCTATGTCAAGGAACTCAAGATGTGTTACAGTGTAGTAAGAATGTCGTGCAACTTCACAATGGAGGGCCAGAATCCCTGTTCCCTGCTGGAAGATAAGAAACCTGATCTCTGGGTTTACATGTGCCCTGTAACCAGAGTTGTTGCTGACCAACAAATACAGACTGCTTCTTAAGATTCAAACTCAGACACCTCATTGTAATTTAATGTCCCAGAAATAGTGGACCCTTAGAATTGTGCAGGAAAGGATGATGGGACACAGTTAAAGAGTATGTTTTGAGTAACACATTGCATCTTTTGATTTGAGGAATCAGAGGATAAAAACTACAGGCATTCCCTCCCTTTGAGGAATCCAGCAGAGCTCTGCAGAGGTGTTTGCACTGTTTCAAAAAGTAAGAGCTTTGGTAACAACATTGTCATCATTGATATTTTTACTTTGCCATGACATATCTTTCTCTGTATTATTCTGTCTTTTGAGTAAAATTGTCTTTCATCCAAGGAACATGATACGGTGTGGGCTCTGTAGCAATCTATGGGTTGGGAATCGGTGGACAAGAAAAATGCAGCTTTGCTGTTGCTGCAGAATTTATCATGATGTGAGAGCGAAGCGGGGATAAATGCTACGTTTACGTACCATACAGCCTGAAACTTCAGGTTTTCTATGCATCACAATCTGGAAATGTTTTAATGCTTTTATCACGCTCGAAGCCACATTATCAACTGATGTTTACATGGTGACTCATAGCTCTGCAGTTGCAAACGCTATTGTCAATGACTACCAGTAGAAATATGTCACTGCTAGCCTGTTAGCTCGTTCAGCTACTTAGCATGCCTAGCAGCGACAGACGTTATCAACATTTCTCGTAGTCTAACACCGTCTCACCTTCAGCGATCACCCTCTTGATCCTCAGCTTCATGTCACCGAGCTCAACGACCTGTCCCACGAAGTCATTCTGGTCCCGGCCTGCTGCTCCGGACACTCCGGGCCCGGCTAGGAAATCCAGTGCTGACTGGAACAGGGACATTTTATCCAGCGCCCTGCTTCAGACTCACAGAGGCCGGCTCCAGGTGAGGAAATCCGCTGTGTATATCCCGGAAGACTGAGTAGAAAACCCCACGGTTGTTTATTCTGTTATAAAGGTTTATAATCTGGTGATATTTTTCTTTCACTGGACGCAAACATCCTCTTCCTGCTGCAAAGCTGAAGAGGCCGCCACCATCGCCAGCGCTGACTTCCGTGAAGGGTGATGACGTCAGGACACGATAAAATCATGTGATGTACCAATGGATGTACCCATGGATGTACCATAGAGAAAAACGTATTGTACAAAAACGAATGTTGAAAAACATTTGGGGAAGTCTCAAATTTAAACAATTCATAAAAAACATGTATCAGAACGTTTTGTTGTTATTGCAGAGGGGTATGGCATCACCTGTGTAGTGCAGGTCTGCATTGGTAGACTTTTCAAAGAAGTATTTTCTTAATAACTTCAACGACTGTTTTGTATTGGCTCTTTGATTTTATTATTTATTTGACTTGATTTATTTATTATGGTGTCAAACTTACAATATTCCTCTAAAACACAGAAGAAAAGCTTAAATATCACGTCTTATCCAGAAATTAACATAAGGAAAGCATGTTTGTTGTATATCGTGTATGTGTACGCCATCTACAGGACATTGTCTGTCAACTGTATGTACTAGGCGTTTGGATTAGGGTCTTAAACACTTTCAAGTAGTGCACAATCTATGTGTTGCCTTACCTAAAAAAGCTTATAAATGTGGTTTGAATGCAGGAGTGAAGAATGTACATGCAATTGTTATGTTTTTGCAATGCCCTTATCCTGATATCAAAGGAAGTGTTAAGTTATGACACAAATTGTTTTCTGTTAGAAACTAAAAGGCTGATTTCCCCGGGTAATTTATCATAAGTACCATTTCCTTGATCTGACATTTTCAGTTTGAATCAGTGGTTACAGTTAGGGCATCTATGCATGCTCTCATTGAACTCTTCATCTTTAAATTAAATTAATTATATGTCATAGCAGTTTAAAAAACACAAGGCTTTCTTGGCTTCTTTAGATCATGTCCCCACTGAAAAAGATAAACCCGCCGTGACCCATTGACATGTACTGCTGCAATATACTAAATCATGCTGCATGTAAGGCAGCAAAGACAGTTTGTGTCAGTTACACTTTTGAATTCACAGAGCAAGAGCAGTCATTGGGAAATTAACAAAATCACTGATAGAATGTTACACAATTTAGAATTTTGGCTGGACCTTTGGAAATATGGCCTCATGTGGAAACAGAGCCCAAAAGATAAAACAGACACTTATTTTTGGAGTTTAGCCAGGGTTTATTTGAGGTCAATTAAAATCTCAGAATTAGTCAAATACAGAAAGGTTGGATCAGTGAGACTTGATCATAGAGAATATAGTCAATATAAACTCTATGTTATATAAAATCCCAGGGGGTTGCGATATTTAAAGACAAGGCAGACCAATAATGTCACATACATGTATAATCAAGGATGACATTTAATTAATTTTATAAAGACATCCAAAGCAATGTTCGCTTTTTGAAAACTATGATGTGTATGCACAGTTTAGTGTTTTGAATCAAACACAACCTCTTTCAAATACACCAATCACTTTCATTTAAAGAGATTTACAATTGTTTTTAATATATATGTATGTATATATATATATATATATATATATATATATAGTATATAGTACATATATATATACAGTATATATTTAAATATACATCATGCATTCACTTATATATATATATATATATATATATATATATACAAAAAATATATACAAGTGGCAAGTGTTTGTGGTAAGCAGGGAATCCATTAGCAATAGTTTCCTTCAGTTTTTGAAAAATAATTTGAGCCTTTCCAAATATTCCTTAAAGTGCCTCAACCACGTCAGATTCACTTCTGTGGTAGCAACAACATAATGGAAACACTAATTTGTGGTATCATCATATCCTACACCCCTTCCTATATGTTGACTAATGCTTTTTATCAAGGTCCTACCACAGCCTCTTTGAGAAAGGCATAGTCAAAACACGTGTGGTTAAAATGCTGACATACCATAAAATCATCTGACAAAGCTGACACTGTGATCTCACAGAATGTAACAGTATGACCCACATGCTTGGGATTTAGGGTATACATCGGTTGGGAGATACGAGACATCCATATTTGCAATTTGGACTCTTGGTCCTTTAAGGACACAGATAACACATTACAAAAGGAAATCACACAACTAACAACTATTTGGGTTAGCATGGTCAATCTCTTACCTGCTGAGCCATCACAAAGTCAGCACTGCACTAAGATTCAAGACAAAGCTTTGTTCACAGTGCAGAAATGCTCATCCAATGCAGTTTACTTTGGGGGGAATGTGATGTTTTGACAACCTGTGCAGGTGGTTTTAAGGAAATGTTTAATGTTGAAAGAATACATTTCAATGTGTGCTTGATGACTGTTAAAAGGTGAAGGACAATGTGAATGGCAATGTGCCCTGTTTTAAAAGAACATGAAGGCCTACATCCAAATTGAGATGAGACCATCAAAAAGTTAGGAAGGTGGTTTTTAACCTCACTGATTGGGCACACCTCTAAAACGTTCATACCTCTTGCTCTCTGATTGGCTAATGAAGACCCAACACCAGCTTGCCATTTATTAAACAACACGCCAGTCCCACGTCTATGGTACGCCTCCTGCATAGACCGATCAGTCGGCTGATGTAGAACCAGAGTCCCGAGAACCAATCAAAGCCCTTCGTTTTGACAGGCAAGTTTCTCGCGTGCACAACAGACAAGTCGATACAACTTGAACGCGCGTTCACGTATGGGATATGTTCAAGACTTCTACAAGAGGCAACTAGTCTGGGAATGCACCGTTCCTCTTAGATATTTACATATACAATAAAGACAAGCAAATTAGAATGAAAACTACAATTTTCCACTGTAATATAGGCGCACATAATTCTAATAATTCAAAATGCCTCAATTTCCCCCCTGAATTATTTTCATACTTCAATCGATACTGTGGAAATGTGAAGACATACCGTAAATTAGCATTCTACTTGTAAGGGATACACATCTTTTTAATATGAAAGATCTGGATACATACAATTATAGTTTACTTTTTGTGACAATTTATCTGTTATATCTGTAGGCCTAATGTATTTTCATATGCTGGGTATCTTATAGGCTTCTTTTAATGAAACAGTGAACATGTGGAAATATTATTAAAGTAAATAATTAGTATTGAAATTATGATAATTAATTGGTTTTCACAATTGTTAATAGTAAAGGTTTATATACATTTCTGGAAAATACTTACATCAATGTACTCGAAACCCTCTTAAAGCTCTTTCATATAAGAAGTTTTCCCTGTTTCGGAACGATTCAGAACACTGTTATACAGAAATGTGTTTTTTTCTGTGTACAAAATGAACAATATGAACACTGCTTTCTTGAACCCAGCTCGCTCTGCTGCGTCATGACGCCGGGCGTGGTCTGTCGGTTTTCCTTGGCCCCCTCATGCGTTCCTTTGACAGAGAGCCCTGCTAGCTGTCGCGTGCAGTAATTCCCTAGCAATTCAAACTAAGCAGCTAGCTGGTGATCTTATTTAACACAAGCGCTCTCCTGAGGGACAGTTTAGCTTCAGCAAGGAGTTTGCAATTATCGGTTGTTCTCATCCTACAAAGGGAGGTGACAAAGTAAACGATGTCTAAAGACACAGAAGGGAAGAGCGACACAATTATGGACATGGAGAGTAAAGTGCTATGGTACCCGGACTCTAAGAAGAACACACAGATGGACACGTTTAGGATACAGGTCAACGAGGACTACGGGCTTAATCTGGGTGAGTAGAGAGGAAGGGAGGAGGCAGACAACGACCCAGACAGACACAGAGACAGATAGACACAGTGTGTTGTACATGTCGGCTTTTATTGAGCATTTAAAGCTGGATATCTTTGTCAAATAGAAAATTAGAAACAGTGTCATCGTCTTTAATGACTTTACAATTGGCTTACAATACCTCTAAATTGCCACTGTCTAAAGCTGCTTTACATTGCATTTTCAAGCTAGCTTTGGTGTGCAACCATTTGTTACTGTAAAGGGGGTGCTGAAGAGATATTTCCCCGGTATACACACAGCTCTGCAGGTGTACTGGTATTATTAATAAGTATGACATGTGACTCAGCACTCCCTTTTTGATAAAACCAGCTGTTAAAATACACGCAACAGCTCACTCCCAGTTCCTGATGAAAGAGATCGGCCTTTTTCATTTGCATCTTTGAAACGTGTATATTTAAGAATGGTGGAATTCTGAAGGAATGCTAAAGAACTGCTCTCGTGGGTACTGAATAGAGAGAGCGATCAGAGGAAGAGTGAGATTTTAGATACCCTTTTTGAAGTCAAGTTTATTTGACACTATCTTTGCACAGTGTACAAGACAACACCAATTAATAACTCACCAGTTTTTTCTCTGATACAAAGCAGAGCACTTTCTGACACACCAGACCTGCTGGAATGTGTACAGATCTCCAGTACTTTAATAACATAATACAACAATTAAGAAAACATCCTGTCAATACAGACAGTGACAGGTTCAACGTTAACATTTTCCTCCTCCATCTTGGCCTCCACAAAGCTGAAAACCTCCCTACATTTGGTCAAACAGCTTTAGAAACAGAAACTAGAGAAAGTGCACCGGCATACAAACATCTCTGCAGGTGTAAACACTAATGCTATTATTAATAATGTGACTCAGCACTCTCTTATTCATCCCTCATTCATTCATCTTTCAAAAGTTTACATTTAAAATAGGTGTAATATTGAAGGAATGCAGAAGAACTGGCTCTGCGGGGTACTGAATAAGAAAGAGATAGAGAGGGAAAGATGGGAGCAGTGAACAGAGCTGTGGCAGATGTGTGTGTGTGTGTGTGTGTGTGTGTGTGTGTGTGTGTGTGTGTGTGTGTGTGTGTGTGTGTGTGTGTGTGTGTATTCATTATGGAAGACTTTCATTTTACCAGGCATCAACTCTACTAGTAAAGTTTGTATTCTGGTTAGCCATCAAAGCCGACAGCTGATGCCTTAGAGGTACTTGTACCAATATCTGATTGGAAAACTCTATCAACTTGATGTGTGAGATGATGTCATACCTGTGTAATAATAATATATTTATTTTCTGAATCTGTAGTAATCGCTGTTTCTCTTTCCATTAGCCAACTACAATGACTTGTACCGGTGGTCGGTGGACAGCTACCCAGATTTCTGGGCAGAAGTGTGGAGCTTCTGTGGAGTAATCAGCTCCAAACCATACGACGAGGTGAGTCAAACCTCTGCTGGTAAATTGTATTCTGACGGAGAGCGGTGTCAGCCACAAGTCCAATAGCCACTTTCTCTTTTACACGAAGAACACAAATCTAACTATACAAATAAAATAAATTATCATAATTTCCAGTTGTTTTTTTAAAAAAAAAGGGACTGCTAGAACAATAAATATATATAATGCCATTTGTAACCATTAACATTGCACCAATTTTTTTAAGGCCACATTAAAAGTCTGGTTGGTAAAGGGACCTTATAGTTATCAAATATTCTCTTTTAATTATTAAAGTATTTCATTTATTGTCTTGCTTGCTCAGTAACAGGATATAGCCACTCCAGTGGGTGTGTTACTTAGTAAAGATTGTCTGAATTTACGGCATTGTTCCATGTTGTTAACACACCTCATTTGTACACATGGATAATACATTTCACGTCACATATTCTTTTTTAAGCATTCATTTTGTCAGCCACTTAACCATTTGTTAGGTTTGCAGTCCCAGCCGATATTAGATCATCCATCATTTCAACAGTTTTTACAATAATGCATAGTGCGCTAGCTAGGCTATTAAGTTCCATGAGGAATTTTCCACTTACTTTTGTTTCAGTAACAAGATGAGCTGTTGCAGCGACTTGATAAATAGTACCTTCTGATTTGTGTGCTTTTATTTCAGTCACATTTGTTTACTCAAATTCTGTGAGAGTAAGATCACCACATGGTCTTGATCGACTACAGTGCTGAGTCTCTCCTGTGCGTGTGTGTGTGTGTGTGTGTGTGTGTGTGTGTGTGTGTGTCTGTGTGTGTGTGTGTGTGTGTGTGTACAAGGTGGTGGATGTATCCAAACGGGTCTCAGATGTTCCAGAGTGGTTTAAAGGAGCTCGGCTCAACTACGCTGAGAACTTGCTCAAACATGCCGACCAGGACAAAGTAGCTCTCTATGCTGCAAGTAAGTATTCAAAGAAATTGATGCTGATTATGAACTGTGTCATGAATCTGACACGGTGCTGCATGCTGACTTTATATTTATCAGTGTTAATTCCATGCATAAAGCAAATATTTCACACAACACAGCACTCATTTTAAGTTATATTCTTGTAAAAATCACCTTCACACATTAAGAGCATACAGGATGACATGAGGGTTTCTCCCTCTCCCTACTTTTTCCTCTATACAATTAGTATTTGCAAATAAAATAGACAAAAAGAAGTAACGACATATAAAAGAATCAAGCATTTGAGCACAGAATCGAAGCGACGGTGACACAAGGCTGCAACCGTCACTTTGTCATTATGTTAACCGCTGCCCCCTCCTGTGTCTCTCAGGGCTGTCACATACAAATGGACAGGCTCTTCTGTATTGCCTTATCTGTGTGTGCAAACAACCTTCTGCAGGAGCCGTAATGTAATTATGGGAAGGCTCATTTGTCAATGCTGTGGATCCTCGGAGAATGCCAGTAAACTATTACTTAGAGAGACAATGAGGACTGATCCTGTCCGTGGCTCTTTCCTGGCACACTATCATTCTCTATTACTGTCTCCATCTCTGCCTACCTGTTTTTATATTTTTGTGTTTTGGATTTGAGTTTTCACTG
This sequence comes from Eleginops maclovinus, assembly GCF_036324505.1. Lineage (NCBI taxonomy): Eukaryota > Metazoa > Chordata > Actinopteri > Perciformes > Eleginopidae > Eleginops > Eleginops maclovinus. Next base: position 11,120,650 of record NC_086360.1, on the reverse strand, counting down.
TATTATTAGAATTTAAATAAAATATTACACAAAGCCTGATACATCTAAACCAATCAAAATGTATTTGAAAGTGTCCTCAGCTTCCACAATCATTTTTTCAAATGTATTTTAAGCTCTGTTTCTGTGCATTTGTCTCACTTCCTCCTTGTGCCTACTAGCGGAGGCAAATGATGAGATTGTGAAGGTGACTTACGGGGAGCTGAGGCGCGATGTGGCGTTGTTTGCTGCAGCCATGAGGAAGATGGGCATCGAGACTGGAGACCGGGTCGTAGGTGAGTCTCAGATGAATTGCTCTCTGATGTAACCGAGGGAAACGAGAGTATAGAAGGATAGCATTAGCTATTTCTATATTACTTTTTCTATGAGCAAAGTGATGGTTGATAACCAACAAAATGAGTTGTATCCAATCTTTTTCAGTTTACTTTCCTTATTGCTTCATTATCTGAAACGTGTTGCAACATGACTTTAGCGTGGGCTCTTTTGCCATAAATCTGTGTGTCTTGGCACATGATGCAGCTCTTTCTCAAAGTCTCCATTTATTTTTTCAAAGTCTATATTTGCACAAGGAGGAATGGCTGAGGATGCATATTTTTCTGCAACACCCCCTATGTACAGTACATTCATCCTGATCTAGACATAGCTGCAAACTAAACAGTACAAACTGCCACAGAGCAGAACCATACAGCAACTAGAGCACTTATGCAAGTTATTGAAATGTGTACGTTGTAAATTGAATAAGAGCTCGTGTCTTTCACTTTCTTAGCTTGTTGCCACATTGCTGGGGTGTGGAAATGCTCAGCTTTCCAGGGTAAAGTTACTCAAAGATTGCTAACATACTGTGGTCAAAGTAATGTATCAGAAGCATCCACAATTAGCTGTTTGGTAAATTAGCTAAATAAAAGTTTAGATCTAACTGTTTATGAATTTATTCTGCATCTATTTCACTACTGCAATATTTATTTTGATAGTAGTCATTTACAAAAAACAAATTAGTATGATGTAACAACAATGTCTCCCACACGCTTTTAGTGATTTGTGTTTGAAAAGGGTTACATCCGACTATTTTTTACTGTGCGTCACAATAACGTATTAAGAGTATTAAAGTAACCTTCAGTTATTCAATCGTACATTGAACCTTGTATTAATGTCTAACTTCACCGAGCCGTATCCATCACTGTCTCGGTTTCAGTTTCTGTTCTGTGACACATTTCCAGCCAAGACAACTCGCTGTGTATCGAGCTGTTTGTGCTGTGTCACTATCTGGGGTTTCAGTTACACTGAGGTTGTTAAATAGTAGCATCTCAGATGTCTGAACCTTTCATTCTTTGAAGGAACTTTTGTTTCTGCTCATGTTGAATTTACCCTGTCCTACATCAAACCATTGTTACATCTGTTTGTCTGGAGGAAGATGACAGAACAGGCTCAATAGGTCAGCGGTAATATAAATGCTTAAGGATAAATTTACTGGGCTGGAGAAAATTGAAGGATGAAAGGAAATGGGAAATGTCAAATACTACACCTGGGACGTGATGTGATTATGAATTTATTTCATAAAAAGGGGTACTTGAAGCCCAAATTAGGGTTGAACAACTAATAGCAATTTTATCGAATTTGCTACAGTATGTGGACTAATGAAATATCCAAATCCTGGGAGGCGCCATATTTGTAAAAAGGCAACCGTATTAGTATTGTTGCAGTGCAAAAATGTCATAGCCTACAAATCGTATGCTGGAAACGTTAGAAAAAAACTCTGTGTTTGGAATAGATCCTTATTTTTCAATGAGAATGAAAACAGTGATACAAACATTAATATACACTCCTATTCTGTGAATCATATCAAAACATAAAATATCAAAAAAAGTGTGTTTTGAAGTATTTCAGCTCTTACCTTAATTCCCTGGGCCGTACTTATTCTTGCTTTTATTTAGAAGCAGCTAACTCTATGGTTGTGTGTGTGTGTGTGTGTGTGTGTGTGTGTGTGTGTGTGTGTGTGTGTGTGTGTGTGTGTGTGTGTGTGTGTGTGTGTGTGTGTGTGTGTGTGTGTGTGTGTGTGTTCGTATGTGTGTGTGCTAAAAAACAGGTGGATATTGCGGGAGGGAAATCCATTAGCTAAATGACTCAAGCTCTGTGGGAATCTCATTAGAAAGATTGGAGGGAGAGAGGGAGGGTCAAAAGGTTGAGAGAGACGAAGGGATAGGTACGATCTACTTCATGCCTCCTTCCTCCCATATCCACTCCAATCTGTGTGTGTTTTTGAACGTCGGTGTGTGTTAGAGATGTCCTTGTCCCCACGCGGAAACTAAAATATCTTGTCAGTGTCTGTAATCCAGCAGATATATTAGCACTTAGCTGATGAAGCCGACCAAGCTTTATAGCAGGAAATAAGCCAACACTCTCGCACGCACGCACGCACGCACGCACGCACGCCCGCCCGCCCGCCCGCCCGCCCGCACGCACGCTTGCACACTCTCTGTTCTCCTTGGTCCTATCAGATAAAACATTCACCCTGTTTCCAAGCTTGTAGCTAGCCATAGCCTTGTATGTATCTAGTAATATTAAACAAAACTGTAGCAGCTTAAGCACGTAAAACAATATGTAACAAACTAATTGTAATGGTTTAAATTGAAGACATAACCCACTGGAATTCAAGCACAGTGTGGAGTTTGGGTTTCAAATAATGGAGCTAAAACTAAAGAAGATTGTAAGCGAGCAGGACACATTTTGCTGTAGCACTGCTCTGCATGGATGGGGAATTGGAGACTACTTGCACACATTACATGCAATATGTGACACGTTCGGCATGCTAAGTATGGCTCTGTGCTGTTCCAAATGTGCAAGCAGATACACTTGTCATTCAGATCGGTTTTTGTTTGTTTAGTATTTACAACAAGCTCTGCAGCAGGACTTGATATACTTACAAAACATCAAACACTCCTTAGAAGATCTTGTAGACAATTACCTAATACTGGTAGAACTTGCTAAATTTGGACTATTACCAAGACATACTCTTAGAGTTGTGATTTGTTACTTGTGTTATTGTTAGCTCTTCTGTCATCGCAGCTGTGGGCTCAACATAGTTTTATAGTGCACTTTAAAACAACTATAAAGGAAAGCAAACCAGTATTCCTGATTAAGAAATGGCTTAAAACATTGATAAAAATGGACAGAAATGAACCTTAAGCATTTTCGTCATGTTTTATTCTCTTTTCTTTAAAACATTTATTTGTTTTATTAAAATTAAATTACTGTTCAACTCACAGAGCTCAAACATTACTCTGCATTTTCTGCATCTTCTGGCTCTGTGTAATGGATGCTTGAAATTATATTTTGTATTTTGTTTCATAAATTAGTAGACAAGAAAAAACAGGAGCCAGATTTTAGAACAATAGCTCCGATACATTTCATTTTATAATACACATGAATGTCTTGAAGGGCAAGTGGATATTTATTCAGTGGTTATCAACAAAACATTTCATTGCATGATTCTTCAACTAGCAGAGTTTAGCATTGCCATGTAAGCAGCGTTGTTACATTGTACAGAGATCTGAAGAGAAGCAGTATCCACAGAGGTAGTCAAACTAAGTATTTGCATGGTCCCTTGCGACAGAATAATATCAATGAGAGCTTCGGTAGAACCGGATCATCAGGTCGGTGATCTGTCACTCTGAGACGTCACCTAACCAGGATGAGCTTCCTGGTTACAACAATATCCGCATAGCAACCAATATTAAGCTTTATTAGTCATATGCATGTGAAGTGACTGTTGCCTTTGACCGGTCAGAGTCGGGGGCTGTGTTATGGTCTTATCTTGTTAGATTAGAAGGTTTTATAGCACGTTTATGGAATGGAAGCTCCTTTGTTAAGCCTCTTCTCTCCACTGTTTCCATATACTTACTGAGTGTATTACATTTAGGTCATTTGAACTTGAGCCATGACATGTCTGTTTGTTGTTTTTCAGAAAATGATGTCAAATGTCACGTTATGTTGTTCCTTTAAGGATAATCTCTTTACTGTCAAAGAAGAGTAAGGGAATTTAAGGAATCTGATTTTTTATTTATTTTACTCAAAGCATTTATTCACATATCAAACTATTTTACAATTAATCTTTTAGTGGACAACTGATCATTTCACCTTCAATATAGTTTATAGTAGGCGGGTAGTGGCTGAAATGAAAGCCTCTCTCTCTCTCTCTCTCTCTCTCTCTCCCTCCCTCCCTTCACCCCTGTGATTTTCTATGTCTGTCCAGTGAAAAGACGTGTAGTGTCCTTGGGCACCATTTCCCTTTATTGATCATGGAGTAAATCACAGCGAGACAGCAGTTATGATCTCAGCCCTGCTTGTTAAGAATGAAATAGTGTCATTGCCCTGGTTGATATGCATCACCTCTCCCCCTCTCTTTTCGTATTCTCATTTTCTCTCTCCTCATTTTCTCGACATGTTTTTTCTCCATACCTCTCCTTCTTCCTCCTCTATCTTCCAGTTCTCTCTGAGAGGTTTCCTACTGTGTGATATCCTGTCAGTAAAAAGACACAGACTCAATATAACAAGTCCAATTTCTTTCATTTGACTTCTGCTAGATATGATGTAACCTAGATGACTTAACATACAAAAATAGAATAATTCCTAATATTTCTGACTTTCTTTTCAACAGGATTTACTGTATTTCCATACATGCTGAATAATCTGCATTTTGTTTATGTCACATATGATGTTAGGTCTGAGAAACAACATTGCTTTCCTAGTTTGAGGGAATTTAACCAATTCTGTGCGGTTCTCTCTGCCCCTTTAGGCTACCTGCCCAATGGTATCCATGCAGTGGAGGCCATGTTAGCAGCAGCCAGCATCGGAGCCATCTGGAGCTCCACGTCTGTCGACTTTGGAGTCAACGTAAGGGCTGAGTTTTTGAATCCATTGCATCATCAACACTTTATTTGTGTATAATATATTATAATAGCCACTATATTTCTATAAACCTGTGGAATCAGCTGGTTTCTGTGGACTTTGAAGAATATGCTGAGCACTAGAGAAAGCGATACAGTCTTTATCTCTTAATCCTAACAACCGCTCATGGCTCCAGACAGTTCTGAGCCATACTGGGTCAATGGTCTTTTGCCATTCCCTACAGGTAGCAACACAGACTCACATATGCAAACTCACATAAAGCATCAGCTCTTTTGTAAGTAAGCCTGAGTGTGATCCGAGAGAAAGAATTTCCTCTTTTGCTCTTGTCGTCGTCATCCTTGCTTATTGTGTCTTGTGTGCTACTGCCTCGTCTGGCAGATCAGAGAACTACACTTACAATAAAAACATGTCTTCACCTTTAGTTAGAAGTTAATGATTGCATTTGACGCTCAACGTGGGTAGTCATGTGAAAATGAGCAATATGAAGGTGTTTTAGGGCAAATATTCTTTACATTCATCATGCATTTTGTCTTGAGCTTATGCCCTCCATCTGAATCACATTGTTCTTTTCCATTGCTCCCTTTATTCTCTGCTTGCACTAATATGCTTTTTGTTTTGTAACATGTCGTGTCTATGTTAAAAGTAAGATAAAATATTTCACTTTAAGTGTACATTAACTGGGCTTGACTGTCTACTTACGCCAGTGTTCTGATTTGAATGATTTAACCCTCTCTCTCTCCTTTTTTGTGACAGGGTGTCCTGGACAGGTTTTCTCAAATCCAGCCCAAGCTGATCTTCTCTGTTGCCGCTGTGGTTTACAATGGAAAAACACACGACCACATGGAAAAGCTGACCAGTGTTGTCAAAGGTTGGCACCAACACCATGTGTCCGAACACACATTTGTACATTTTATTTTTTAATTTTGAACACTTACAAAAGTACTTCATTTTACTAGTTGTCTTATGACATTCTACATACAAGCATGTTTTAATTTCTCTGAAGAGACCAAAATATCTTAAATATATGTACAAAAAAATGCTGGCATAGAACGTCTCTCGATGTACTTCAGTCACTAAAACAGCAGGTTTTAGCAGCCTTCAATAGAAGAAGCCAGATGTATTTGTTCAACATGTATTATCTATAATAACCAACACATTATCTATAATAAATGTCTCTCTTTCTAGGTCTGCCTGACCTGAAGAAGGTGGTGGTGGTTCCCTATGCTCGCTCCAAACAGGAGACTGACCTCTCCAAGATCCCAAACAGGTGTGTGTCTTTCTATACAGCTTCACACAAGTAATAAAACTGAGTAACTAAATCTTTTTTTGTTTGTTTGTTTGTTGACGAGAGCAGAGATATACTTTCTTTCATATACTGTATTGATCTTTTCTTTAATTTCCTCCTTGAATCTTTTTTTTTTTCCTCTCACAGTGTATTTATAGATGATTTCTTGGCTTCTGGCCGCGGTGGTGAGGCCGAGCACTTTCCTCAGCTGGAGTTTGAGCAGCTTCCGTTCAATCATCCCTTGTTCATCATGTACTCGTCTGGCACCACAGGAGCTCCTAAGTGTATGGTGCACTCTGCTGGGGTAAGGAAAACAGTGACTTCCATTCAATCTCTTATATGGTTCACTCACCCTCCTTTTTGGGTCATGAGTTAAGCAATATTCAAACACATTTCCTCTCTGTATCCACATTTTCTTTTGTATCAATGGCAGGAAACGTATCTTTTAAATTTGAAACATAAAATAACGCATAACTACACATCACATTGGGATTTTAAGAATATAAAAACCCCTTTGAGGATGATATCAGGTGGATTCAGCTTCTGAATGGCTTACATACTGCTCTTTAATGCTTATTGATTTTCCTATAAAGCCAGTGCAGGATCTCCAAAAAACACATCTTTATTAATGTATTCATCATACATTGATCTAGCTACTGCTGAAGTTATTCTTCTTCTTACAGCCTTTTTTCTCATTAATTCTTGTGGCAGAATGTCTATGAACAGATTTCCTTTAAGAGAAACATAAGTTTATGTTTCTGCTTGAGGTCCATTATGTGTTAGGTAGGCACACACACAATTTCTCGACACACTGCTGATCTTTTTATAAATAATGTGAGACATGTAGCATCTAACTGACAGAGAGGTTGTCCTGTAACCTTGTTTGTTCTTCTTTAACATACAGCTCGAAAAAATTAAGAGACCACTCCACATTTTTCTTGAATCTTTATCTCTACATGTATGGCAGCCATTCCAGTGTCTGTTGAACTCCCAACACAGAGAAAAATGGTCAGTAGTTTATAGAATACAATAATAATAAATAAGTAAATAAATAATTTAACTCAAAGACATACCTATAAATAATAAAACAGGAAAAATGATAATGCTGAAGTGGTCTCTTATTTTTTTCCGCCGCTCCATAATTGGATAAGTTATGTTAAAAAATGTGATATTTCAATATATTATATATTGATATTTCAAAAACAAAGAGACACCTTTGGCTTGCCCTTTTTGTGGCATCATTTGTTGTTGCTGCTCCACAAGGGTTAAATGGACCACAGCTGTCTCACACACACGCTGGTCGCATCTGTTTGCAGAGCTCCCCCGGGTTGGCCCACATGTACAGTTTGCCATTCAGTGCATTTATATTAATACACATGAACAGTCGGGAAGAAGGGGATGTTCTCAATAAAGCCAGCATGTAAAAGAAGGAAAAGACAAGAAAAGCAGAAGAGTTCTATCCAAATTGATGAGGGAAAGCTTAACAGTAAAGTTGAGATAATCTCATTTATTTGCATTTCTGCAGGGAGCAGATGGAGTTTGCTCAGCTCTTCATGCATTATACATCGTCAAATATTTATTTCTAAACACTTACATTTCTCATTCATTTTGGCTTCACAGTGAAAAGTTATTGCCCTTTGAAAAAAGTGTTGAAAAAAAACCGTCACTAGTAGTTTTCTGGAGCTTTGGTACATTAAAATTTGATCCCTAAATTGCTCATGGAAGCTTCCACTCTTTGAATATATGGTATAACTGTCACATGGTACACACGCTTGTCACATTAGAAGTATCACCATTGAGATGGTGATACTTCACCATGATGAGATTATATTTTATTTATTTTTCTTTAGTTTTTTCAAGAAAAAATATCTTTTATCACTCCAAATGTTTCTGAAATCTTTATCTCTACATGCATGGCAGCCATTCCAGTGTCTGTTGAATTCCAAAAATGTCAGTAGTTTATAGAATACAATAAAAAAAAAAGAGAAAATAATTCATTTAACTCAAAGAAAGACATACCTATAAATATAAAACCAGAGAAACTGATAATACTGCAGTGGTCTCTTAATCTTTTCCGTGGCTCTATATGTATACTCTAAATATGTCCAATGTTTTCATATAAAATGTTCCACCACAAGATGGCAGCAGCCCTCCATCAGCAGATCTTTCAAATGTTATCCGCTCTCAGGAGAGCGCACCAATGATAATTTTCTTTCCTGCTACATATCACATCTGAGTGAGGGAGAGTGCCAGATGAAAGTGTGATTTTAGAAAGACCACTGCACTTTGAAAGCTCAAACACTCAACATTCAAAAACGGGTTAACACTCTCAAACAAATTCATTCACACTTTCTCACCAAACGTCTTCCTGTCTCTCACGCTTTGCCGCACTTTTTTTGAAACGTTTTTTCACCGATTCACATTTGCTTTTCCATCCTTAACTTCCATGCATTTCCATAGTCCCTCATTTATGTTTTCCCCTTACTTGAGCTGTCTTTCTCTCTTTCCATCATTGTCTTCCTTTCTGTCTCTTTCTTTTGTGCCCGCTCGTTCTCCCCATGCTGCCGATAATTGGACAGTAATGCATTGGTGAAAACATGTCGTAGTGCGACGCTGGCAGTCCTCTCTGGCTCTACCAATTAGCTCGGGCACTGTTGCGCTTTCTGCTTTGTTATGGCTCTGTTAACATGCTGTCAGTAGCAAGATGGCACGCTCAAAAGAATGGGAAAGGCAGCTGAGTCCTGCCAAAGATTACATGCACACACACACGCACGCACGTACGCACGCACACACACACACACACACACACACACACACACGGAGTACCTGTTAATGCAGACAGGAATGTACGCATCAAGGCTCAAAACTAAAACACACACAGCCACACATGCTCCCACAGTTTATACTCAACACCATGCAATAATAACCTATCCAACTGTGACAGGTTCGTGACTGCGGGAGAAATGCACACAAATTGCCCTTTTGTCAAAAGAAGTGCTGGTGTGAGTCTTGGTCAGAGGCATAATACTGATAATAAGGGTTTTTACAGCTGGTTATAACAGGATCGTTGACAATTTGTATGTGTAGCATATTATTAAATGTCAATGTCATGAATGGAATTATAAACAATAACCCTAAAACAGTTCAGGGGAGCAACTATAGGTTATTGTCATTTTGGATTTCTCTGCAAATCATTTCTTTAGATTAATTGCTTTATCAAAAAACTGCAAGAAAATTAAGTTTAAGGTGACGTTTTTTCTTTTTGCCAGTCCAAAACTGAAAGATTGTCAGTGAGCTAGGATAAACAACACAGAGGAGCAGAAATCCTCCATATTGGAGAGGCCCGAAACGACAGTTTCTGATTTTTTTCATGAATAAATACTTAAACGATTAATAGATTATCTAAAAAGTCAGTAAGTTATTATTCATGTCAGCTTTACCCAAAGCAACTTACATGCTTTGAATACTGTGGGCAATCTCCACAGGAGAAATTTGGGGTGAGGTGTCTTGCCCAGGGACACAACGACATCCTGACTGCCGTGGGGATTGAACCAGTGCTATCCTGATCCAAAGATCAACGCATTATCAGCGCACTATCCCACTGTGCCACAGCCTCCCCATTAGTATCTATTGAATGACTAACGGACTAGTCAATGAAAAACGATTAAAAATCTCTCTGTGTTTCTTTCTCTGTATTTGCAGGGCACACTCATCCAGCACTTGAAAGAACACATTCTCCATGGCAATATGACCAGCAGTGATGTCATCATTTACTACACCACGGTATGTACTCAAATACACCTTCACCATTAAACTGACGCACCTTTGTTAGGAAAATGTTCAATATCCGACTAACTATCCACCGCTCCCTTTTCGTCTAATCTTGGTTACCAGCATTGGTAGAATGTTGAGTATTGTGGGGTGTTTTTAATCATGAACCTGGCCACAAACACACACACACACACACACACACACACACACACACACACACACACACACACACACACACACACACACACACACACACACACACACACACACACACAACCAATCTTGTTTAATGAGCAGCATTGAGTACAGAAGGTCAGAGCTGTGCATCATTTTTTGTTGATACTCAAAAATCCACCTTTTGATGATACACTCTGAGAAACATAATTTTATTTTGATAAGCTGAAGTTGAGTTGAGTTTTAAGGTCACTGCGATTAAGTACCTTATGCCCACTTATGTCTGTTTAGTCAAACTGTATCTAAATATCTGCCCATTCAACATTATTTCTGAAGTAATTTCTGCTGCAACTACTGATTATTTTCTTCATATATTGATCTGATGATTTTCATAACTGATTATTAGTTTATTCTATGATATACTAGATAGTAGACTTATTTCTTGTCTTGTATACAAACAGTCCAACCATTTATTTACCAGTAACACATTTAAAATGATATAAACGGTAGAAAAACTGCAAATCGTGACACGTCAAAAGACTGACACAGTTGATAAAAGACCTAAATCATTTATTACATTTCTTTCAGTCAATTAATAAATTCAATTACTAATTGTTTCACCAGTAATTGTAATCGTATAATTCCAGTAATTGTATTGTTTATAAAGTAAAAAAGGTTCTGCTTTTATAGACACACACAAAAACACAGAGACACACGCAGAGAAAAAGGTAGGGAACAATACCCACATGCTGTCCAGGCTTGTAATTATGTGAATCACAGAAGCATAACTCACATTGTGCAGGGGTTTTCAGTTTTGCTACCCATTTATCCATGTTGATGCGAAAGGAGTGTTTTTACCAGATAAACTGACCACTGGGTCAATGTGTGTGTGTGTGTGTGTGTGTGTGTGTGTGTGTTTGTGTGTGTGTGTGTGTGTGTGTGTGTGTGTGTGTGTTGCCCTTAGACTGGCTGGATGATGTGGAACTGGCTGATGTCTGCTCTGGCAGTGGGAGCCTCGGTGGTTTTATATGATGGTTCACCACTAATACCCACACCCAATGTACTGTGGGACCTGACTGACCAGCTGGGGTGAGTTAAACACACATTGTTTTGCTGTTTATTGCTTTCTGTTGGTAGAGGATTATATTAAACGCATAATACAAAAAAAGCTTTGAAAACACATTTTTTTATGGAGGGGTTTTAAATACAAACACAATTTGAAAAACAGTTTGAAACCAAAAGCTAATGTAGCTGCTCTTAAGTGTAGCATACCCACCTTTCATTGTCAACACGAATGTTGCACCTGACATTAGACCGCTATATATTCCTTTATTATAATACTTGGGGTAAATGAAGAGAAAAGAGACGCACACAGAAAGAATGGACAAACCCAGACAATGCAAAGGAGAAGGAGGGATGTGGACAGACAGACAGAGAGGGAAAGACAGCACAAGCAAAGGGTAAGGTTTTCCTTGGAGATTTTGTTTTCAACCACAGAATTGATAATGTGTTTGCCTAATTGACAACTTGGACACACACGCATACAGGAGCAGTCTTATGAATAAAGATTTCTGCTGGTTATTATGTGCATGGAGCACGGAGATCCACAGCGACTGATCATACAATAACCATTAATTATTTACTTATTAATATATCACCCCTTATTTACATAAGAGGACAGAGGGCGAAAGGATGTCTCAGCCATAAAAGAGACAAAAAGGAAAACATGAATGAAAAAGGCAGGGAAATGTAATCCTACATTCATTTCCACATGTTTTCTTTAATCATTATTTTATTGCAACAACATCAACTTACAATTCACAACACAGTACGTTACAGGTTTCAACACTTTTTGGGGTTTTATCCTATCCCTCTAAGGTGATTATTGTTCCACAATGGAGATGACCTACACCACACACTCTTAAAGGTGCCATAGAATAGAAAACTGTGTTAACCTTGGCATAGTCGAATAAGGAGAGTTCAGTACATTGAACTCATACCGTGAACCTCAAACACCATTGTTTCCTCCTTCGCCTGGAAATCATGAATGTGCATATCACAGCTATAAAACGGGCGAATTACAACAATCCCTGTGTGTTACGTCACACACGGTAGTCCAGCCCCAGCATTTGCATACACCAGCTGATGGAAACAATAACGCTAATACTTACCACTCCATAACGTTGCTCTTCAATCTCTGACCAACTGGCTGTTCTTCAAATTCATCGTCTCCTCCTCCGATAAAGGCTCAAACATGTAAGGTTGGATGCCAATAGTTTCCATGTCTCATCTCTCACAGTTTCGCCAACTTCACTTAATTCTGTGGGCTCTGAGGGGGCCATGGATTGCTCCTTATAAACCAGCCAATCAGAGCAGAGCTCGTCATAATTATTTAGCTGAGCCACCAAATAAGGCAATTCAGCTGGCTTCAGTTTGGGACCAAATCATAGGGTGGGCCTGTAAAACTGCATCTGGATCAACCGAAGTTATATACCTTCTTTGTAGACAATGGGAGAACAATTCAAAATACCAGATAGATGCATTCTATGGCACCTTTTAAAGTTTAGGATTTTTTCTGCTGCTCTGAACACTTTAATCATATGAGTTAAAATTGGACCGTAAGGTAAACAGCACTTTTTGATGGATATGCCTAAAAGAAGAAAGCCCCTTTCTGAAAACGTTTCTTATCACATCAAATTTGTTTATACTGATGAACTGACCATTTGATACTGGGTCGTTTACCATTTCACATATAGCATCTTAGTATATATCCAATGTCCTGTTGGAGTATTTCCTCACATGTTAAAAACAAATCCAAACATGCAAAAAAACATTATTGATAGCTATTGATGAGTGCAAATGAGCTGCCTGGCTGTTATTTTGAAAGTGCATTCATGTGCTGTATTTAGCTGAACATGCTGCTTTAAGGCAGCAGGGTCAGCCATCCATTGAACCTGTTGTTATTGAGACTAATAGTGAAAACCCGGGTCAAAGTACAAGATGGCTGAAACCTAAAGTTTTCCATCTTGTCAAAGGCTGCACTCAATGGGGACATGACAGATTCCATCTTTTAGAAACATTTTCCCTTTTCCTACACAACAGCTACCCTATGTTTTCATTAGAAATGTGGTAAGACAATACAAAGGCTACAATGGGTTTTATCTATTTTGAGTAAAGACTGAGAGGAAAGTTTGGCCTGTGATACTGAATCCAGAGATGCAGATGCTGTTTAAACCCTCTACTCTACTTTAATACTGTACAGTGTGTTCCCTTTCATTTGAATTCAAGTCATATTTTCAGAATCTGTAGGTATACATCCCAACAGATTGATGTGTAAATGCCCTGAAATTCTCCCCCACCGCCAACATAAACTGCAGATGCTAAACCAAGTATTGATTTTCTATTGTCTTTAGAAAAAAGAGGATACGGTCAAGGACAAAAGTGTGTGTGTGAGTGAATGTATGCAGGCAGGCAATTAATTGGTTCAGATTTAGTGTGTTCCATTGTTCAGTCTAAAAAAGGTTGGTAGGTAAGTGTGTTAGTTCTCCCCAGAGAAGGTCATTCGTTTTCCGTTATCATTTGTTATAAATAAAGTCCTTTTGTCATATGGTATTTACAATTTGAACGCATTCACTTAGTCATTTATTTATTTTTACATTTAAAAAACAAAACAAAAAGCCCTTTATACTTTAGGAGTGGCCCGATTGCCTAAAAATCCAATGGAAAGAGACCAATACAGTTTGCCATCGCAGTTTAATGCAAACCATTTACTTATCCATATATATGTTTGCTAAAAGCCTTGCTGGAACAAAGAACTGTGTGTCATCTGCTAACCTTTTCTTATTTTTACAAATGATCATTTAAAAAAGGGGTGGAAGAATTGCATGAGAAATTCTCTCTCCCTAAACAGCAGCACCTTAAGCAACTTAAGAGCTCTCTCAGTCAACCTCTAGTTAAATTATGAGCAGTCATGTGCACTGTGGTCAGCAAAAGTAATACCCTTTTATGGTAGTGGTACCAAACACAGTGCAGCCGGATTGGCATATTGCCTTCAGCAAGGAAGGGAATAATGGGGATACAAATCTGACACAGATAGGGAGTAGTGGTAAATTTGAGCAAAAGTACTTCTCCTGCAAAAACTCAGCCTGTGAAAGCTCCTTTCACAACTTCACTAGTCAATTTTATAATCAAATACAATATATTAGGATCTTCCATTGATGATTGGTATCATGGTAAAATAACTGGTAGAATCGGTATTGTGTCAGGATTGGGCAACATCAACAGTTTTAATTGGTTTGTAGTCGCTGTTTAATGACATGCATGTCCAAGGCTTTAACCTCTCTGCTTTTTGCCCACAAGTATTTTCAATCGGAGAAGACTACTGTGTTCAAGGTTAAAATACAAAAAGAAACTGAATCTTCATAGAGGAATTCAATAGAGGGCTGCCAGGATGACTGATGAACAGACCAAACCTTTTAAACTGTGAGATTTCTGAACCAATTAAGTGCTGATGTTGCCACCCCAGACACATTTTCCACATCCTAACGCTATGTGGAAAGACCCTCTGGGAGAGGCTGACAAGAAATATTTCACACCCTCTTCTGAATTGAGGTTGGACATTTTAATTGGGGCTAAATCTGTCAGAGCCTTGGAGAGTCTTAATCTAACATTGAGGCTTCTTCTGAAGCCTTGACTGTTGTTGGTTGGTTGTGGAATTGTAATTACTACCCTCACTGTTGAATACTTTTACTCAGTCAAGCCTAAAAATGAACATTCCCAGTTTTAAATCTCTTTAAAGACATGTTAATGAAGATTACATTTTCAATTATGGGGAAGCGCTTTTACTGTAATTTTACACAACAAACCCCCCTTTTGTTAAAATTGATTATTGCAGACTTTCTGCTTTTTGAGGAAAAAGGAAAAGGTAGCGGAAGCCTGCACCTTGGGGAAAGTCTCAGGAGTTGTGGTTATTTTTAGTTCTCCTGTAGTTTTCTGTATTTAACCACATATTAAGAATCTGCTTGAGAGTGACTAATACAAGCCACTGAGGAAGCTCTTTGTCCACAATACTGTTTCCTTACTGTAGATAGAGAATGTGAGCCACATACTGTATTAAAGGTGTCATGATTTTACATATAACATGGATTTAAATAACTCATTTTTAAATGACTCTAAATAAACTACAGTATATTCATGTAAAAGACAAAAATGTGTGAAAGAGCGGTATTGAAAAGCAAGCAAAAGGTTACAAGATTTATACTGTGACAGGTTTGTATGTATGAATGAGAAATCAGTATTCTATGAGGATCTTCTTGTCTCTTCGATCTTTTGTCCAATATATGTTGAGCTAAGATGTCAGAAAGATCCCTCCTTTACTTTTTATTACCAACATAGAAGTCGTGTCTCTTGCAAATGCAAAATTCCCAGGCTGGAGGAGATGACTGCAGATACAGCTGAGCAGATTGCATCTTACCAACTCAGTTTCAGATATCCTTCAAGCTCTAGATGTTTTAGACTAGAGACTCAAGTCATCACCAATTATTTTACAAAAAGTCTTTATTCAGAAACCAAACAATAACATTCATTTGAAAGTCCTAAAAGAAGCATCTAGGTTTACTGTACATTTCTACATTCATTTTAAGCCATATTGTCTTCTGCTTTGCCTTTTTGGATTTCCATTCTCTGAGTTGGATTGTTGCACAAAAGGAGAATTTCTTATAAAACACAATAGAAAAGGCTTCACAATACTAGATGCCAGAAAGAGTTAAGGGCTGATGGAAAAGTCATTCTTAACATGTCTGTCCTCTCAGAAACTCACGTCAGAGAACAATTACATTCGCAGGAGGGGGGCTTAGTATTGGAATCATGTTAGTGAGTGGAAGCAACAGGGTTCTTAGGAAATTGCTTTAATTTTAGAAACAACAGCACTGAAATCCTGATATGGAGGCTGTCAATGATACTGAACAATCCCTCTTGTATAAATGGCAATAACAGGAACGTTCCCTTGGAAATGTGCCATATATTGATTCTCAAAATTGATCTAGAGCTTCATACCTTTAATATTGCAAATAGGTAAACAATTACACCATCAAACGAAGGTTTCAAACTGCTCCAGATCGCCCCTGTCGTCTGAGAAGAAAGCAATAGTGCATTTTTAAATTATGATTCTTCCTGGTGTGAAGGATAAGTGCGAAAGTAGTTTAGGGAGCATGCACTGAGAAGAGGGACCTCAGTTTCTACATCATAACACGCACAAAGACACTTTAATGTTATAGCTGCTCTGAGGGGCTCTTTTGTCTGATTGGCTTCGAGTGTATCTTATTGGCCTGGTAGCTTCCAGCAACATGCCTCCCTTGAAACAGACACACTTGTAAATTTACAAATGTAGACACACACTCTCACAAACAGAGACACACAGCTACTATCCCACCGTCCATCCTAAATATCCAATTAGCAGCCACACCTGGCCACCTGCCTCCAATCAGAACACACTGACCCGATCCATGGTCGCTAGCAATGAACAAAGACCGACGTTAAAGGGAGGAGGGACGGGATGATGGATAGGATGGAGAGTTACTGTGTGTGTGTGGGTGTGGGTTGTGTCTGTTTGAGTTTTTGCATCACCTGCCATATCTGCTGGACATAGGTGAATGTTGAGAAAGGGTACAGACATTATCTATGCAGCCCTCGAAAAATGTATTGTTCATTTTCACACTCCCTACTCTGTAGAACATGGGGGTTTAAACTTTAGAAGGAAATGCTTATTTTGGAAAGAATAACCTTCCCAATTGGAAAACCATGACTTTTATTGCATAAACAGTTTGAGCCTTCCCAAGTCGCATTTATGCAGTTGTATGCTCAATACTTTCCAAACACATGCGTTGCTGCTTAAACCTTGATTTTTTTTTGACCAATCTGACTATCACAAACAAGTAAAGAGCCTGTGTAAGCATGAGACTGTTTAATATACCAAAGATTTTTTTTTTTTTTTAAAGCCAACAACGTTGCAATAGAAGGCAGTGTAATTCAACTTGCATACAGTGGAAATACAGACTAGATACAGACAAAATAAAGAAGTATAGCAGCATTTCTGACATGTGAGGTGAAAGAAACTCAATCAACCATCAACGGTTTGCCATATTGTCCATGTCAACCATAATTTATTTAAATTTAAGTTGCTTGGTGAATAAGATTGTGGACACTGTAGCTCATTAATCAGCAGGACAGTTTCAAGGCTCAATTGGATTTTCATGATTTTGTATCGATGTTAAAAAGTACATTGATATGATTATATATATCTTATTGGCAGGGTTGGGAAGGTTACTTACATATTTTTATCCATTAAAATGTCTAATTACCTGTTAAAAAAGTCATCTGTAATGTAATCTAAGTCCTCTACTTTACTAACGCATATTTGTGCTATTAGAATTGTTTAGCCTAATAGAATGTTTATGTCCGTATGTTATGCACATAAATATACTTTGTTCAGTATGCTATTCACACTCGACACTCAAGCTTTGTTTAAAGTCCCAGAATATTCTTCAGTAGCTTGTAACGTCAGTAGATGTAGGTGACAGGTTAGTTGACGTTAGTTAGCTAACATTAGCGGTACGTGGTTTGTCTTACCTGTAAATGCTTCTTCAAATTAGAAGTACTGTAGACCCCTTGGATAAAGAGGGTATATTCACAGCTGGCAGGCAAAGCTTGATCTTAAGGGTGACGTTGTTTCCTTCTCCCCTGTGAGCTCAATAACTGTCTAAATGTCCCCCCGGTGAACGAGAGTCCATGATTACTGGAAGATTCGCTCCGGTCGCTTCATTTGGTGTTGTGAGACTCATGAAGTGTTGTACTGTGCGTGCATGAGCCATAATATTAATTCTTTATTTTAAAATGCATTGTAACATTGTAATCCTGGTAGTAATGTCCAGTTTTTAAAATTGTTAAAAAAATACTCTGTGTAATTTTTGTTCAACTGTAACGGATTACAGTAGCATTTTTTTGTATCCTAATTCTGTAAAGCTGTAACGTGTATTGCCTACAGTAATACACATAGATTTGGAATCAAAATAAGATAAGCAATAATTTAAAATGACCTATTGAATGATTTATGTTTTCTAAAACAATTGTTAAGCAGGCTCATTGTGGACGAAAGGGGATGCATGCAGGACAGCATGGAAGATCTGTGTGTGTGTGTGTGCTCAGGCATTGGGCCAGTGCACGCATCATTCACACCATTCCATTGAGATATTACTCCTTTGAACCTTTGCCCCTTCACCGTATCTAACCCCCCCACTACCTATTACCACTTATTGATTTGAACATCTGAGAGCAAATCACATCTTTCACTGCAAACCCATTCCTGGTTATTGACCAATCAAGCATCAGACAGTTGTTTTGTATCCCAGAGACAGATTCTTTTTTTGATCTATTTGTGATTGACAGACATAGTTACCGTTGTGATAGGGTGCAATTTGATTGATTTGATGTCAACAAAAATAACTTGAAAAGACAGGACGACACAGACTGAGACACAAACACACCCATTCACAGAGGCAGACTTTAAAAGGCCCTTTGTTTTAGAATTAAAACTGCAGGGGAACACAGAAGTGACGTTTTGTCACTTCTTGCTTTCCACATGTTGTCCAACTGTTGTCAGCTGTCAGGATGACTTCCATTCACACAGAAGAAAGACACCTTCCAACTTCCTTTCATTACAGGGTTTGCTG